>NC_053166.1:81040271-81277771 GCF_016835505.1 Polypterus senegalus | reverse complement strand
GCGCTTCCTACGACTGATCATTTCGACTACCCGAAAGCCTTGATAAAAGCATGGTTTTGTGCACACTGAAAAGCAAGCAAAATTAGATGCATTACAGAAAGCGGACTTTGTGGCTCTTACTGGGGATCATTGGACTTCCGTGACCGTTAGTAATTCTAAATACATCTAATTACAAAATGTTCAATGATCACACTGTTTTAGCCTAATGTACAAAATAATTTTGGCTAATGTTACTCAGAGTTTAAAGAGTAAGCTGGTCAAATTACCTTTTATGTTTCTGACTTATTTTTTTAAGAAGAAAAACTGCACTTTATGGTGAAATTTTGGTTATTATTATTTAAAGACAATACTATTCTGAAAATGTACTTAAAGTACTTAAACTACCACTTTATTTTTAAGTCTGCCCAATTTTAACCAGGGATGATATTTTTGTTTCTGTTTTGAATTCAAATGCAGTTTAAAAGCTTTTTTCAGAAATTAAAACAGCTTCAGTTTACAATATTCATGTCCATGTCTATTATTTGATTCTGTAAGCCCACTAAAACCGTTTTAAATAAAAAAAAAACATTTGCGATTTGGGGCAAATTTACGTGTCGATTACATACGATTAATCAAGATTAATTCTTACACAGCCTCTAATTAATTGGATTAATTTTTTAATCGAGTCCCACCTAATATATATATGTAGATATATATATGTAGATTTGTATATATATGTGTATATACAGTATATATGTAGATATGTATATGTTGTATATACAGTATGTATATATATGTGTGTGTATATATACAGTATGTGTATATATATGTATATGTATATATATGTATGTGTGTGTGTGTGTATATATATATATATATATATATATATATATATATATATATATATATATATATATATATATGCCAGCAACACTCATGACAATTACAAAACAATTACATTGTCAATCATGTTACGTTATTATTAAAATGTTTCCTTTTCTTTTTACTTCTCGCTGCCAATTTTGCAGCTATATATATATATATATATATATATATATATATATATATATATATATATATATATATATATAAATAGATAGATATGACAACAACACTCATATCAATGACAAAACAATTACATTAACAATCATCTTACGTTATTTTTAAAATGTTTGCTTTTCTTTTTCATAACTTCTTTAACACACTACTTCTCCGCTGCTTGAAGCGCTGGTATTCTGCTAGTATATATATATATATCAAAATACCCGCGCTTTGCTGCGGAGTAGTAGTGTGTTAAAGAATAAATGAAAAAGAAAATAATGTAACATGATTGTCAAAGTAATCAATGTAATTGTGTTGTCACTGTGTTATATATATATCTCCTTTGGAGTGCGAGCAGCTGTTCCTGGGGGTGCCAGAATCCATCAAGGAAGAAAAATGAAAAACATTATTTGTACAATATCTTAATTTATCCATTCCTAAATAATTACATGGGCAGGCAATTTCGTATAAGTGCAATATGCTGCTTGTTAAAATGGATGACTTCCACTCTTACGTGCACTTAGTGCTGCGTGGGTATTATGAAGTATCGTATCTGTTGAAGTTATATTAAATTTTAAACATAAGTAATTTTTATTTAGTCGACAGAAATATGTTTGGTAGAAATGTAAATTAAATTTAGTCAGCATTGCATAAATTTTTCTTCACCATAAAAATCTAAAGAGTAAATGTAACTTACATTCCTACCAAAGATATTTCTGTCGACTAAATAGAACCTACTTATATCCAAATTCGAGCTATTGAGCTGTCGCCCGCCTGCCTGGATAAGTCACCCTCGCTTTACTCCTACTTTTTTACCGTTCATTTAATCATGGCTAGTCGCGAAAAAATTAGAACATGGAAGGAGGATTACACTGAGTATGGCTTTACCAAAACAATTATTGATGGCGAATAAAGTATCAATTATTTATAAAGCTTCAATTGGTGATCTGTTTTTCTGCGTTAACCTCATATTTTTTCATAGTTGTTCTCAGACCAAGGGGGTGCGAGGGTATAATGAATCGGGAAGCACTGATATATATATATATTGATTATATTGAAATAGTTTTACTGTCAAATAATGCAAACAGTATGCGGCACGTGTTTCGCCCCAATTCTGGGCTCATCAGGCATACACACTGACTGCACCCCCTCTCGGCAATAGAACCTTGGACGTCAGCGCTAGAGATGAAGCCTCTCGTGTTGCGTCACGGCGTGTGGTTTGTTTATTTGACAGTATGTAGAGATCGGGGTATATATATATATATATATATATATACGTATATATATATATATATATGTCTAAAGCACAGCAAGCCCCCATGCAGTGGCGCTTTTCTACTGCAGCCAAAGTTGCGACACACATAAAAAACATCAATAATAACTCATAAACGTGCAATATTATTTAGGAAAATTGCAACATTTTACTCACCAAAAATTTTGGATCATTTGTAAACAAAATCCATCATCCTCAAAAATGGTTCAATTACTCTGTCGTATGGATTATCTGAGCGCTTCAGTTCCATCAAAATGTCACTTTCTATCGCCATCGAAGCTAATGCTGAAACGCAAACCCGCCCTATGGTATTCCTGGCATAAGTTTGATTTCGCTTTAGGTTTGAAAATGTTCCCTCAACAGAAGCAATGCTCACCACCAAATATACCAATGTGAACAGCCGCCCCATGCTCTCATTCAGATTTTTCTGATGAAGGAAGTCAAGGAGATCAGTGGGAGACTCTCATGCAAAATCATCCATAGCATACATTATAGTCAGTTCTGTTTTTAGCCGAGATAGATCAAAAACGCTCCGTGGCTCTTGTGTTACATTGGAGAAGGCTGCATGCGTGAAATTTTTCTTGTATTTCCGAAACTTTTGGGGCTCGAGGAGCATGACAAACATCAGGTTTTCATGGTCTTGAAATCTGGTCTGTGTCTGGCAAATACTATTGTGGAGAATCCTGCCATGGAGTTGGCCATGGTGCACGCGACGATCCTTCGCTTGGAGCGGTTGTGGTGCATTCAATGGCGTCGTAGAGTTCCTCATATTGGCTTCTATCCAATCAATGGGTCTGAATACGGTGACGTTGCCGTATGCCTGCTAAAGGGCCCTACTGACACCAACTCAAAATCTGATTGGTTGAAGCAACAGGTTAATCGACATTTATTCTGTGTTAGAGTGCCTCCACAACAGATTGTGAAAGCCTGTCTGCCTGGCAACAAATGATGGCTGAAATGTGATTGGTTAAATGCTTTAATACGAAACTCCGCCTCCAATGGCTATAGAGCGGCAGTCTATTCTCTCTGCCTGGCAACAAATGACGGCTGAAATGTGTTTGGTTAAATATTTTAATACGAAACTCCGCCTCCCACGGCTATCGAGCTGCATTCTATTACAGTGTATATGGACGAAAATACGTTCCAGTTATGACCATTATGCGTAGAATTTCGACATGTAACCTACCCAACTTTTGTAAGCTGTAAGGAATAAGCCTGCCGAATTTCAGCCTTCTACCTAAACGGGAAGTTGGAGAATTAGTGATGAGTGAGTGAGTGAGTCAGTGAGGGCTTTGCCTTTTATTAGTATAGATATACACACATATATATATATAATATATATATATATACATATATACATATCTACATACAGTATATATACACACATATATATACACATATCTACATATATATATATATATATACATATATATATATATACATATATATATATATATATATATATATATATATATATATATATATATATATATATATATATATATATATATATATATATATATATATATATATATATATATATATATATATATATATATATATATATATATATATATACTATATATAGCAAAATCCCCGCACTTTGCAGAGACGAAGTACTGCTTTTAAATTTTTATTAAGAAGAAAAGAAAACCTTTTTAAACTGAGGGAAAATATACCAATAACTATTTGTTAAGGATCTCTGCATACCATGTTGTCAGTTCAGCACTCTGGTTGTAATATGACCAAACTGTGCACTGAGATTACTCTTGAGAATGCAACGTATAGTTGTCCAGGAGAAAAGCAATCTTGCCTCAAATCAATGGCAACCTTTTGTAGGGTCTGTCCCTGAGACTTATTGTCATCGCGAAGCAGAGCCTTACTGGAAATTTGAGGCATTTCAATTGAAATGGGAGATCAGAGGGTATAACGGGGATGCGAGGAATACATTCAGAGTGTGGAGAAACTCTAGAGACAGCGTGTGTATTAACTTGTGGATTTTTCTGTGAGTATTTGGTGGCAGCGTGACAAAGTTGCTTCCGCAAGACCGCATTAGCTGTGGACCTCAGCTCGGAGCATATTCTTTTCCTACCTTGTCAATTGTGTAATGCGTTTTTTGAACAGGTTTGATTCATGGAAGTGATCACTCGTACTGCGTTCAGTCAGTTCACGTTAGCTGCTCTCTTGTGTGATGTTGCGATGTCTACGGCTTTATTTAATGTTAGCTAAGACCTGGCACTTACAAGTTTAATGAGAAGACACGAGGTATAAACGAGACTTTGGATCACTATGTAATGGAGTTAAAATTAAGTTAAAACTTTTATCTCGCGAATATGGTATTTGTCGTTGGCATGACAAACGGCAGCAGGAGCGTGTCTATAAACTTAATTTAAACTTACGGTTTACACCGTGCTTTTGTTTCGGCAGTAGCTGCACTTATGAATATGCTTGTATGCGTTTTTTTCTTCAGCACTCTTTGGAGCTCTTCCTTGTTTTCTACGTACTGCGTTCACAGTCAGTTCACGTGATTACGTGGGAGGCGTGATGATGTGAGACGCAGCTCCGCCCCCCACGGCCATCGAGCTGCAGTCTATTACAGTATATGGATAAAAATAGGTTCCAGTTATGACCATTACGCGTAGAATTTCGAAATGCAACCTTCCCAACTTTTGTAAGTAAGCTGTAAGGAATGAGCCTGCCAAATTTCTAGCCTTCTTGGCCCATTCATCTTTGCAGAATTGTTGTAATTCAGCTTTATTTGAGGGTTTTATAGCATGAACCGCCTTTTTAAGGTCATGCCATAGCATCTCAATTGGATTCAGGTCAGGACTTTGACTAGGCCACTCCAAAGTCTTCATTTTGTTTTTCTTCAGCCATTCAGAGGTGGATTTGCTGGTGTGTTTTGGGTCATTGTCCTGTTGCAGCACCCAAGATCGCTTCAGCTTGAGTTGACGAACAGATGGCCGGACATTCTCCTTCAGGATTTTTGGTAGACAGTAGAATTCATGGTTCCATCTATCACAGCAAGCCTTCCAGGTCCTGAAGCAGCAAAACAACCCCAGACCATCACACTACCACCACCATATTTTACTGTTGGTATGATGTTCTTTTTCTGAAATGCTGTGTTCCTTTTACGCCAGATGTAACAGGACATTTGCCTTCCAAAAAGTTCAACTTTTGTCTCATCAGTCCACAAGGTATTTTCCAGGTCTTGGCAATCATTGAGATGTTTCTTAGCAAAATTGAGAAGAGCCCTAATGTTCTTTTTGCTTAACAGTGGTTTGCGTCTTGGAAATCTGCCATGCAGGCCGTTTTTGCCCAGTCTCTTTCTTATGGTGGAGTCGTGAACACTGACCTTAATTGAGGCAAGTGAGGCCTGCAGTTCTTTAGACGTTGTCCTGGGGTCTTTGTGACCTCTCGGATGAGTTGTCTCTGCGCTCTTGGGGTAATTTTGGTCGGCCGCCACTCCTGGGAAGGTTCACCACTGTTCCATGTTTTTGCCATTTGTGGATAATGGCTCTCACTGTGGTTCGCTGGAGTCCCAAAGCTTTAGAAATGGCTTTATAACCTTTACCAGACTGATAGATCTCAATTACTTCTGTTCTCATTTGTTCCTGAATTTCTTTGGATCTTGGCATGATGTCTAGCTTTTGAGGTGCTTTTGGTCTACTCTCTGTGTCAGGCAGCTCCTATTTAAGTGATTTCTTGATTGAAACAGGTGTGGCAGTAATCAGGCCTGGGGTGGCTACGGAAATTGAACTCAGGTGTGATACACCACAGTTAGGTTAGTTTTGAACAAGGGGGCAATTACTTTTTCACACAGGGCCATGTAGGTTTGGATTTTTTCTCCCTAAATAATAAAAACCATCATTTAAAAACTGCATTTTGTGTTTACTTGTGTTATATTTGACTAATGGTTAAATGTGTTTGATGATCAAAAACATTTTGTGTGACAAACATGCAAAAGAATAAGAAAACAGGAAGGGGGCAAATAGTTTTTCACACCACTGTATATATGTATATATATATATATATATATATATATATATATATATATATATACTAGGGGGCTCTGCCCCCTGCTCGCTTCGATTACCCACCCCCAGGGTTTGGTTATCCGGATATACAATTTAAAGATTTACAATTGGACCTACAAGGTTTTCAATTCCACTTGGCTGATTATTATTTTCCTTATTTTCAGAATTTGCACATAGCTTCCTCTCCAAGTCGTTGACGTGCTATCTAGAATGTATAAAATTTTCAAGAGCTGGGAGCACATGAAGTGTGTCTGCCAAAAGCATTCCACCAACTGGGAGTTTAGATGTCCGTGATCTTGTTTTAAATTGGTTGTAAGTAGGGTGTGACGTGCAAAAGTGATCGTCTCATTGGTCTTGCTTCCCAAGGTTGTAAAGTCTAGTCTCGCGGGACGTCAAAGTGACTTTCCGAGAAGATCAAGTCTCGACCCAAAACTTTTTTTATTATTTTATATATATATATATATATATATATATATATATATATATATATATATATATATATATATGTGTATATATATATATATACATATATATATGTGTATATATATATATATGTGTATATATATATATATATATATATATATATATATATATATATATACATACACATATATATATACACACACACTAGCTGTGTAGGCCCATCCTGTAAACAGCCAGTGCTCCTAGAAACCATGGATTCTTTCACTTCAATCAATCAATCGCATTGTTGTGCATTACCAGTTAAGCAAAGTTCTCTTTCCTCGGCAGTTTCGTTTTGCCGATGTGCTCGCCCTCCTTGTCTATCAGCAGCTAAGCGAGTTGTGTATTAATGGCTAAGCAAGTTTCTCTTTTCTCGGTGGTTTCACTTTGGTGACAGGGTCACTTTCTTTGAGCTTCATGCTGTAGCCTCTTACTTCTGGGCCGGACAGACACACACACACACACACACACTTCCACACATAGACGTTATATATATAAGATTATATATATATATATATATATATATATATATATATATATATATATATTTGTATTCAGTTATTTAGCAAGTTTTGTGGTCCAGAGACATTCAAACCAGTCATATATGTGATCTGCAAACCTTCAAGTTCTGGTAGTCACTGATTTCCTACTTTCCATCATCCAAGTTGGTCTTCTGTCCACTCTTTTGGCTCTAGCTGTGATTCCTTTGTCTCATCTCTGAGCTCTTCTGCACTCATTAATGATGATCATCTTATTTTGTCACACCAGATGACTGCACACATCAAAACACCCTTTTATTCTTATTATAAGTAGTAGAGAATAAACATAGCATGGAAGGCTCTAAACAGGAAAAGACATCCTAATAGTTAAGGGGATATTAAAGAAGATGGAAAAAAAACCAACAAAAGACCAGAAGAAGAGTTCACAACAGGAGTTTTCAATTCAATGACACAGCCTTTGTCAGTGGTGTCTCTTAAATGGCCATTCTTGTTGTCTAGCACCATTGGCCACCTGTATTTTGTGTTGTGTGCAGTCACACAATTACAGGGTTTAAAAGGTTAATTTCTAGAAAATTATATTTAAGAAGATACATATGTTTATATTTTCAGGCAACATGGTGGCACAGTCCTTTTTAAAAAGTGGAATAGTATTTTTTGTGATCAGTCCCAAGTTTTCCTTATGTTTTCTTGGGCTTTTATTTTCCCTTCCTACTCACAATCCAAAGGCATGCTGTTAAGAGGAGACACAAGACTGGCCAAATGTGTCGTGTGGGTGATCACAACCCTGCACTGTCTAGTCTGGAGTTGCTTCAATCTTCGTGCCCAGTTCAACTCTTAGGCTGCTCATGTCCTATTATTGTACTAAAAAATGAATCACTGTATAGTTCTGAGTTAGTAGCAGAAAAACCTTCCTTGTACTTTTTAATGAGTGCTTGGAAATCCAAAGTTTGCTCTCTTCTACTGATACAATAATGCTGAAAGCAAAAACTAAACTTTAAGAAAACATTTTAACAGAAATTGGGGTGACTAACACTTTTCACAGTACTGCAAGAAAATGCCAAAACGTTACTGTTTCAGTACCACCACCTCATTAGCAAGAAACTGAGAAGGGAAGTCAACACAAATGGGTTCATTACTGAAATTTCATATTTGCAAGACATCTAGGCACATGTCAGAATTTATTCTAATATACAGAGAAACAGCTAGAAGTCTACAAAATGAAAAAAAAAGTTATAAAACTTGAAAATCAGCCAGAAACCTGGACATTAGTTACTTTGCTACTCACGACAAAATAAAAGGAATCAGAATCAAGTCCATCCTTCCCTTTCCTTCCTGTAAATTACAGATAAGCCAAGTCCCGAGACTTTTTTATTGAAAGTGGACAAGCTGTTGTAAATAAAAAAAAGGCATTGCTATCCTTAGGCAAGATACCACGGTGAGAGGAAGTGAATGGAGGTCACCATCTGGTGACTCATTTTGCTCTTGTTTCAGTGCCCTCTAGACTACAGTCCAGTGGACAGGCAATGCTGCTAAGGTATGGACGTTAAGATGCTGTATTAGTGATTATACAATTCCAAAGAGAAAACAAAGTGTTTAACTAAAAATAAATCTAGAATACATCCATCTATCTTTTATCCAACCTGCTATATCCTAACTACAGGGTCACAGGGGTCTGCTGGAGCCAATCCCAGCCAACACAGGGTGCAAGGCAGGAAACAAACCCCGGGCAGGGCATCAGCCCGCCTCAGGGCACACACACACTCACATAACAAGCACACACTAGGGACAATTTTTTTAGAATAGCCAATGCACCTAACCTGCATGTCTTTGGACTGTGGAAAGGATTAAAGTGGCAAATACTCTATAAATACATTGTTAATTTAAAAGGCTTAGCTAGAATTTAAAATATACTGTAACAGGAGTCAAGTTTTATCAACTGAAACTACTGAATACCTTCTTTTATAAGTCTACAGGTACTTGTGCTTTCCTTGGGAACACTGAAGCCTTCAGAATGAACACTGGTTATTAAACGTGAAAGTCTTGAAGAGAAAATTGTTTAACTCAGCGGCTCATCATTGGACACTACTCGAATAAGGAATCGAGAATGCCGTCACTGGTGTTAACCCTTTCCCTTTCAGCTTTGTTTGTGCCTTCTTTGGCCTACCCTCGGTGTGAAAATTTTCAGTGTTCATCAACTATATGGTCACCATTAACATTACTGAGGACTACTGGACAGCATTACTACCACTGCAGTGTATTCTACAGTTAAAGCAGTCAACAGCTAAGATGCCAGGGCTGTTTTCCACCCTGTGCCCAATGCTGTAGGGGTAGGCTCCAGCCCCCATTAGCCCAACCTGGATAATGCAGGTTTGAGTATAGATGTATAATTTGCATCTCCATTACTCGAAGTGCCCCTCAGACTGTCTCAGTTTTAAGGCGTTTTTGAGATGGTAGCAGTAACTACACTGTATAGCATTTCCAAACCTGAGGCTAAAGTGCCCTACTGCAGTAACTCACTCAGCAGCACATCTGTTATGAAAGGCTTGAACTGATTTACAGGCAGCAATGATTACAATGTAAAAGAATAAAACACAAATCCATACCTGCCTCACTTAATGACATCTGCTGTTTGTGACCCGTGGTATATTTAGCCACAAGCCAGTAATTTATTGTATTTCCAATACTAAGAATGACTTGATTTTACATATCACTAATGACATCTACTTAAAAAAATAACTGGTGAAAAAGAAAACACAAATTTGTTTTCATTTTTTAACACTATGTTGTGTTACTGCTTTATTGTTATTTAGGTGTTGTCATTATGTATTTTATTCATGGATGCTGCCATTTCCTGTTCCTAGATTTAACGGGCAATGCCATTCTGTGTGTCTCATCGCTATGATGCACATGCAGTGTTGACCCTTGACATTGTGGCCACCATGATAGATATACACTGAGCAGCCACAACATTAAAACCACTGAATAACATTGATGATCTTGTTACAGTGCTGTCAGGAGGTGGGATATATCAGGCAACAAGTGAACAGTCAGTTCTTGAAGATCACAAAAAATGGGCAAGCATAAGGATCTAAGCGACTCAAACAAGGGCCAAATTCTAATGGCTATCTAGCTGGGGCAGATCATCTCCAAAATGGCGGGTCTTGTGGGGTGTTCCTGGTATGCAGTGGTTAATACTTGCAAAAAGTGGTCAAAGGAAGAACAATCAGTGAACTGGTAACAGGGTCTTGGGAACCCAAGGCTCATTGATGCACATGGAGAGCCAAGGCTAGTTCGTCTGGTCCAATCTTGCAGGAAAGCTACAGTAGCACAAATTGCTGAAAACCTTAATTCTGACCACTAGATAAAGGTTGCTGTGTATGGGGTTGCACAGCCACAGGCCAGTCAAGAGTGCCCATGCCAATCGCTGTCCACCACTGAATGAACCTACAATGGGCATGCGAGCATAAAAACTGGACCATAAAGCAATGGAAGGAGGAAACCTGGTCTGATGAATCACATTTTCTTTTAGAACATGTGAACAGTCGGTTGCATGTGTGTCTTTTATCTGTGGAAGAGATGACAACAGGGTGCACTATGGGAAGAAGGTAAGCTGGCAGAGCCAGTGTGATCCTCTGGGCAATGTTCTGCTGGAAAAACTTGGGTCCTGGCATTCTTTTGGATGGTACTTTGACTCGTACTACCTACCTAAAGACTGTTGCATTCCACGTATATTCCATCTTGGCAATGGTATTCTCTGATGGCAGTGACCTCTTTCAGTAGGATAATCAAGTGGTTACATACTTTCAGGATGGTCCATAAGGTTACCTCATTTGAAACATTTAAGTCACTGACATTTACGCCAGTGCCACCTGTTCAAAAAGTAACTTTCTAGTAGCTGCTTCCATTTCTTCAATGGTTAAATCTCTGGAGTGGACTTTGCAGTTTCTTTACTAAGGTATAGCCTTAGTACTTTGTACTTTTTTGGATGTTTGCTTTCCTAGCTTCCACTGCTGAATTTTTTGCACTCTTCTTTCTACTTTTACTGTTTTTATGTTATTCTTTCCAGTCTGACATTGCATTCTAATTATGCATTCAATATAAAGGTTCTTCAGAAGATGTTGTTCATTGTGCTATAATCAAGCAGGCATTTTGCTGACTTTTATCAAGTATTGTAACCTTCGAAGATGAGGATCTAAAAATAAATTACAGTTATGTGCCACATAATGACCATCTGCACATATGTCTGCTCTTTAATTAAGGTTATAACAGAGTTCAGAAATTCTCAATTAGAGAACGGCGCATAGTGGATATAACCAGATGTAGTGAATACAACAGTTTCCTGCACACAATTCATGTATCTCATATCTCTCAAAGTGAATTTCCCCATAAGAAATAATGGAAACTGAGATGATTCGTTCCACAACCCAAAACTATTCATATAAAAATGATTAATTCAAAATATAAAGTAAAAATACATAAAACAAATTAACCTGCACATAATCATGGCTGGTGTGAGTTTCTAAACTCTTGTGGGATTCCACCCAATGGGACGACACGCGGAAGAGTGTCCCAAAGCAATCGCAGTCTCCCAGTGCTGTAGCAGTTCGCCGTACAAGGACATCCAAAAAGATCGCAGACATGCTATAAGCACCTGCCGTCGATGGGTGATACAAGGAACATTATAAAGATCCCGCTACAATAAATAACAGCGCTGTTTCTGTTTCAAGCTGAATAAAGCTGGTGGTGTTAAAGTACTGAGACTCCGCTTCGTGTTTTGGGGCGCAAGATGGGGACTCGCACTTCACAGCACACACGTGCACGCGCACACACACACACACAGTCACAATCCTGTAGTAAACAGTATACGCTCGTACGGATGTTGACTATATGAGTGAGGCACACAGACTCAGACGGAGAATAGGAGACGATTGCCTGAGAGAGAGAGAGACACGTGAGAGAGAGAGAGAGAGATAAGGAGAGAGAGATGCGAGCGAGCGAGAGAGATAAGGAGAGAGACACCAGCGAGAGAGATAAGGGGAGAGAGAGAGAGAGACAGACAGACAGACAGACAGACAGACAGACATGCGCGAGAGAAAAAAGAACCATCAGCTCAGTTGTGATCACATGACACTCAGCAGACAAAGTATATCCATACTTCTCGTATTGCAAGACATCGCTCGTTTATCAAGTCAATGTCTTGCAAAACACTCATAAACAAAGTTACTCATAAACTGAGGTTCCACTGTATATTATATATTATATATATATAATATATATCTATACTAATAAAAGGCAAAGCCCTCACTCATTCACTCACTCACTAACTCACTCATCACTAATTCTCCAACTTCCTGTGTAGGTAGAAGGCTGAAATTTAGCAGGCTTATTCCTTACAGCTTACTTACAAAAGTTAAGCAGGTTTCATTTCGACATTCTACACATAACGGTCATAACGGTTGATAACGGTCGACAACGTCCGCCATGTTGAACTTTCTTATTTATTGCCCCATCTTCATGAAATTTGGTAGGCTTCCCTCGCTAACCAAAACTGATGTAATGTACTTATTTCGATGGTATGACGCCACTGTCGGCCGCCATATTGAACTTTCCAACGTCACAAATTTTCCAACTTCCCGTGTAGGTAGAAGGCTGAAATTTGGCAGGCTCATTCCTTACAGCTTACTTACAAAAGTTAAGCAGGTTTCATTTCGAAATTCTACGCATAACGGTCATAACGGTCCACAACGTCCGCCATTTTGAACTTTCTTATTTATGGCCCCATCTTCACGAAATTTGGTAGGCGGCCTCCCTGCACTAACTGAAACCAATTGTGAAAGTTGACCCGGACACAGACAGGCGGACATGTTGTTCTCAACCACCACACGTTTATTTACAATATTTACAGTATTTATAATGGTCACTAAGACCCCAAATTAGTGCACAAAAACCCCACAGTCACAGTCCTGGCCACAATGCCTTTCTTTGGGCCGCCTCCACAGCTCTCCTGAGCTTCGTCCTTCCTCCTCCCGACTCCAGCCTCGAATGAAGGAGACGGCCCCTTTTATATATGACCCGGATGAGCCCCAGGTGTTCCCGGCATTCTTCCTCTAGCCACGCCCCAGCGTGGCGGAAGTGCTGGCTGTGCCGGCTGTCCTCCCGGCAGCTCTCCGGGCGTCGTCCCTAATTCTTCCCAAGGTGACCACGGGCCCCTACAGGGTGGAGCTTGCATGCCCTGTACCCGTGGCCCCCAAGCAACCAGGAAGGTGACCCCCACGTGATCCAGGGTGGGCGCAGACCCACATCCGGTCCCTCATGGCGTCCCGGCCGGGTCATGGCCCCTGGCATCCCTGACACAATGTACGTACTTATTTGGTGGTATGACGCCACTGTCAGCCACCATACTGAACTTTCCAATGTCACTAATTCTCCAACTTCCCATGTAAGTAGAAGGCTGAAATTTGGCAGGCTCATTCCTTACAGCTTACTTACAAAAGTTAAGCAGGTTTCATTTTGAAATTCTACACGAAACGGTCATAACGGTTGACAATGTCCGCCATGTTGAACATTCTTATTTATGGCTCCATCTTCACGAAATTTGGTAGGTGGCTTCCCAGCGCTAACCAAAACCGATGTACGTACTTATTTACTTATTAACGTACTTACTTATTATTCTTATTTCCGGCGCCGCATCCGAGTGGCAGCCTTTCCAGCAGCTCCGTATATGACTTTATCTTTTTACCTTTTTATCTCTATTTTTCTCTGTTTCCCTGATCACTTCTACCACTTTCTTTTATGTGGAATTGCTCCCTGGACACTTTTTACTTTTTTACTATTTGACATGGATTTTTACACTCCAAGAATCGCCTATTCAAGTAGTCAGCTTAAAGCACTGAGAAGAAATGCTTATGGCGGTGTGGTTCCTTATTTACCTGGCGAGGTAAGAAGACGATATCGGGCAGCGAGCCGGCGCAAAGATAAAAGATAAGATTAAATCAAGACAACTTGAGAGAAAATGGCGTTATAAACCGTCGGTGCCTTCTGTGATCCTGGGAAATGTAAACTCACTACCAAATAAGATCGACGAACTGGCTGTGCTGGTGATAAATGTCAGAACCTACAGAGAATGCAGCTTGCTGTGTTTTAGTGAAACGTGGCTAACGTCTATCATCCCAGATGCTACGTGGAGCTACCCGGGTTTAGCACAGTTAGAGCGGACAGAGACGCAAGTACCTGTGGAAAGAAGAAAGGAGGAGGACTCACTCTCTATGTCAATACAAAGTGGTGCAACTCAGGACATGTAAACGTTAAAATTTCCACTTGCTGCAAGGACATCGAACTGTTGGCCGTAAGTCTGCATCCCTATTACTTGCCCAGAGAGTTTGGACACGTGATTGCTGTTATTGTTTACATCCCCCCTCAAGCGAACGCGGAGATGGCGAGTGACATCATCCATTCCGCAGTTGCTAAGTTACAAACACAGCACCCTGAGGCTCTTGTGCAAGAAGAGGCTGTTGAATGCACAACTGATTACATCAACTTCTGTATGGACATTGTACTTCCAGTAAGAACAGTATGCTGCTATGCTAACAACAAGCCATGGGTTACAAGTGACATCAAGGGCCTTTTGAACCAGAAGAAAAGGGCTTATAAAGGTGGTAAGCATGAGCTCAAGTGCGTGCAGAAGGAACTCCGAGTCCAGCTCAGGGCGGCGGAAGAGCAGTACAGGAGAAAGCTGGAGCAGAAGTTGCAGAACAACAGCATGAAGGAAGTGTGGGATGGGATGAAGATTATCACTGGCTGCAGCTCGAAGCGGGTGCCGCCATCGAGACAGACGTGGAGAGAGCAAACCAAATGAACAACTTAATAGGTTTGATCACAGTAACCCACTCTCACCTCGGAGTACTGCATCCTCCAACCATCCTTCTGCTGATACCAGCATAGGTGAGACATCCCCGCCCACAATTACAGCAGCCCAGGTGAGCAGAGAGCTGAAAAGACTTTGTGCCAGCAAAGCAGCGGGTCCAGATGGTGTATCGCCACAATTGCTGAAGGCCTGTGCGTTGGAACTGGGGAGTCCTCTACAGCGCATCTTCAACCTGAGCCTGGAACAGGGGAGAGTCCCAAGGCTTTGGAAAACATCTTGTATCACTCCTGTCCCAAAGGTATCACGTCCTAGTGAGCTGAATGACTTCCGGCCTGTTGCTCTGACGTCACATCTGATGAAGACCATGGAGCGGCTGCTGCTTCACCACCTGAGGCCACAGGTCCGCCACGCCCTCGACCCTCTGCAGTTCGCATACCAGGAGAAGGTGGGAGCGGAGGATGCCATCATCTATATGCTTCATCGATCCCTCTTCCACCTGGACAGAGGCAGTGGTGCTGTAAGAATTATGTTTTGGACTTCTCTAGCACCTTCAACACCATCCAACCTCTGCTCCTTAGAGACAAGCTGACTGAGATGGGAGTAGACTCACACCTGGTGGCATGGATCGTGGACTATCTTACAGACAGACCTCAATATGTGCGTCTTGGGAACTGCAGGTCTGACATATTGTGCAGCAATACAGGGGTGCCGCAGGCGACTGTACTTTCTCCGGTCCTGTTCAATCTATGTACATCAGACTTCCAATATGACTCGGAGTCCTGCCACGTGCAAAAGTTCGCTGATGACACTGCTATTGTGGGCTGCATCAGGAGTGGGCAGGAGGAGGAGTACAGAAAGTTAATCAAAGACTTTGTTAAATGGTGCGACTCAAACCACTTACACCTTAACACCAGCAAGACCAAGGAGCTGGTGGTGGATTTTAGGAGGCCTAGGCCCCTCATGGACCCTGTGATCATCAGAGGTGACTGTGTGCAGAGGGTGCAGACCTTTAAATATCTGGGAGTGCAGCTGGATGACAAATTGGACTGGACTGCCAATACTGATGCTCTATGTAAGAAAGGTCAAAGCAGACTATACTTTCTGAGAAGGTTGGCATCCTTCAACATCTGCAGTAAGATGCTGCAGATGTTCTACCAGACGGTTGTGGCGAGTGCCCTCTTCGACGCTGTGGTGTGCTGGGGTGGCAGCATAAAGATGAAAGACGCCTCACTACTGGACAAACTTGTTAAGAAGGCAGGCTCCATTGTAGGATTAAAGTTGGACAGTTTAACATCTGTGGCAGAGCGGCGGGCACTAAGCAAATTCCTGTCAATCATGAAGAATCCACTGCATCCACTTAACAGTGTCATTTCCAGACAGAGGAGTAGCTTCAGTGACAGACTTTTGTCACTGTCCTGCTCCACTGACAGACTGAGGAGATCGTTCCTCCCCCACACTATGCGACTCTTCAATTCCACCCAGGGGAGTAAATGCTAACATTAATTTTATTTAAATTTTTTTTATTACTATTTAATTTAATATTGTTTCTTTGTATCAGTATACTGCTGCTGGATTATGTGAATTTCCCCTTGGGATTAATAAAGTATCTATCTATCTATTTCAGTGGTATGACGCCACTGTCAGCTGCCATATTGAACTTTCCAATGTCACTAATTCTCCACCTTCCCGTGTAGGTAGAAGGCTGAAATTTGGCAGGCTCATTCCTTACAGCTTACTTACAAAAGTTAAGCAGGTTTCATTTTGAAATTCTACGCGTAACGGTCAAAACGGTCAACAACGTCCGCCATGTTGAACTTTCTTATTTATGGCCCCATCTTCACGAAATTTGGTAGGCGGCTTCCCTGCACTAACCGAAACCGATGTACGTACTTATTTCAGTGGTATGACGCCATTGACGGTCGCCAAATTGAAAATTCCAACGGTCTTTGTTACTTATGGGCCCATCTTCAAGAAATTTGGTATGCGGATTCCCAACGCTAACTGAATACTACTTATGTACATATATACGTCCATAGCCTGCAGCTCGGTCGCAGTGTGAGGTGGCGTTGGGTCCCCCATCCCAACGCCTCCCACGTTGTTGGCTGCCTGCCTATATGAGGCCGTTGCTCCGATCTCTTCATTCCCTTCCTTGCTTTGCCACGGGATTCTAAAATGCTAAAAACTGCTGCCTTTTTATTTAATCCACGGCTTCCCTGCTGTTTTATTGTTCGTTTATTACGATTATAGTTATTGTGTTGTTATTTTAGACTTACTTTACATTGTTCAGGTACCCATTTCCTTTATCGTTCCAACCGTACCCCCATTAACATGTCTATCGAGGTGGTCACCATCGATCAAAGAACTGTCACTTACCAAGTGGTTTTCATGCCCAGAGATGCCGCCTGCCTTTTCCATTCTCTGTGTTACATATTGCACAGCCATATCAGGCTCACTCTTGATATCCGGAGGAACATTGTGTCTTATGCATTGAATGACTGGGACAGGTTCAAGGTGTGGACTGATGACGGTACAGGAGATAATTATACTACACAGGAGCAATGCTTAAGCCCTTCACCTATGGTTCTGAATGTCAGTTGATGGCTGCCGCCGAATTGTTCGGTTGTCGCTTTCAAGTGTACAGAAATGGCCAAATATTTTATACCTTTGGAGAACCGCCAATGCCTCCTAAACATCTTAGATTGACAGGTGATGATTTCAGTAGGGGACACTTTGATGTTTATGAATGTTTAAACTCTCAAAAGCTGGATGTGAAGTTATCGATGAAACCGGTTGTGTGCTTACAACGCTTGACAGATGCCGAATGTCACTTCAACACAAGTCCTGCAAATACTAACGTAATTGAAACGTAATTGAAACAAACCATGAAACTCAAACCGATTATGACAGCAGCAATCCAAGCTGTGAGATTTGAAACAAGATTACTCTTCACATGGCCAACTGTACGTTGAATGCTCAAGAGTAAGCTCAGTGCACAGCTTGGTCATATTACAACCAGAGGGCCAAACTGACAATGTGGTATACAAAGAGATCCTTAACCAATCATTATTGGTATATTTTCCCTCAGTTTAAAAAGGTTTAATTTTCTTTTTAATAAAAATTTTAAGGCAGTACTTCACCGCTGCGAAGCGCGGGTATTTTGCTAGTATTATATATATATAGTGCATCCGGAAAGTATTCACAGCGCATCACTTTTTCCACATTTTGTTATGTTACAGCCTTATTCCAAAATGGATTAAATTCATTTTTCTCCTCAGAATTCTACACACAACACCCCATAATGACAACATGAAAAAAGTTTACTGGAGGTTTTTGCAAATTTATTAAAAATTTATTAAAAATAAAAATACTGAAAAAAGGTAAAGGTTTGTGCAATAATCTTGTACAAACTGGAGGTGCACGATGGCAACCATTATACTGTTGCAACTAGAGGTGTCACCCATTGTTCATGTGTCTCAATATAAAAACAACCTCAAGCAAAAGATCACAGAATACTAGTGCCCATAAAAACCAAAAGTGAAAAAAAAAAAAAATAGCCAGTTGTCACACACATGCGCATGGGAGGCAGCTAAAGGGCTTGAGTAAGGGCCGTTCCGAAGCATGCCGGGATGTGGCAGAGCACACTGACTCTTTTTCTCCCTTTCCTGTAGACCATTCACAGGAGATCCCACCTGGCTCTTTTGACGTCACTTCCGGGACCGAGCCTATGGAAGAAGACCTTGCCGGCCCCGGCCCCTGTGATGTCACGTTCGGACTCGAACCAATGGCTGAAGACCATGAGCCCAATCCATATGATCTCACTTCCTGTCTTCCCCTTTAAAAACCTGCACCTTTTTCCTAGTCCCTCAGTTCTGTTTTGAACTCGGTTTTGTGCACATCAGTGCTGCATTTGCTGATCATTACTTTTGCAGACAGGATACCAGATTATATGGGTGGCTGCCCCAAACCTTTATATGACTCTTGTATTTATGACACAGTATTCAAATTAAAAGGAAAAAATTGAGACAGAATTGAATTTTCCACAAACTCAATCCCCTAAATGGCCACCATAACACGAATAATCAACCAAAGCAAAAAGCACAATACAATAAAAATGGGGTGTAATCATAAAAGAGCCTTTGCACGTGGTTAGTGCCCATCGAGGGTTGCTTTCTGCCTAGATGAGTTTTTACTCTTGTTATCTCTAATTGGGTAAAACAGACTCAAAAATGAATCTATTGAAAAACATAACTGCAGCAGTGAAATAAACAACTCAAACAGAAAGGTAATAAACACTTGTTATTTGCAGCTATTAAATACAGAATAAAAATCATCTTGTGTTATTTATTTCTGAAAATGGCATAACCAATACTTCTAGAACACACTGCCCAAAAGAATAATTTAAATTTAATATCTATTATAATAAAAAAAATCCTGGTATCTATTATAATAAAAAAAATCCTGGGACGAGACAAGATTTTTTAGCCTGGGATGAGACGTGACTTTTTCAGAAAGATACTTTCATGTCCCACGAGACACGACTTTGTGCCAAGAGATTTAAACATGCCAGATGTCGGAAATAAAAGACAAAGGAGTAGATGACTAGGTAGAACATTGTAAAGAATTCAAAAACATTGGCGCGATACACATGCAGAGCAGGTTATAGAAAATGAAAGTACCAAAATCCGAAAATCTCAAAAAAATGATAGTAAAGGTCACAAACAAATGGAAATTATTACTCGGTGAAATAACGAAACAGTGAAAGTGAAATCCACATATGTGAGCAGCAGAGACGCAAAATGGCTGGGGCATTGTGCAAGCCGGGGGGGTTGGCAAGCGAAGCGAGCATGGGGCAAAGCCCCCTAGTAACAATCAAAAAAATAAAAAGTAAAAATACTTTAATTATTTCAAAAAATGTGTTACAAAGTTAACCGTATGCAAAAGATCAAAACCCTAAATACCAAAGTTCAAGTCTAAATCAGAATAATCTCAAAAAGAAAAAGAGTGATGTGCAAATGCACTGAATCCCATTACAGTGGTCAAGTCAAGTTGGGGAGCATGCACTAGTACAGTGCGTTGCCGCACCCACTATATGACAGAACAACTCGGGATCCCGGTTGGCAATCCCCAAGGCAGACATGCGGTCCAGTCCCACCCTCCGGAAGCCAGGTGTTACATGGGCGACCCCTTGGCCTGTTCCAGCCACTCAGGTCCCCAACAATGAGGATCTTACGAGCCGGATCACCCTCTGGGAAACGCACCACATGGCCACAGTGCCGTAACTGATGCTCCCTCACAATGCAGGTAATGTGCCTCATTCAGGACTCCATGAGCAACCACTCATTCAACTCAAAGTCAACCCAATGGTACCCATGGATTTTCCGGAGAGACACAGTACCAAAGGAGTCCAGTCTTCGTCTCAGGTCACTGGATAGCGTCCATGTCTCGCAACCATGTAGCAAGACAGGAAGCACCAGGACTCCAAAGACTTGGACCTCTGTCCTTTTGCATAGATATTGGGAGTGCCACACACCCCTTTCCAGCGACCTCATGACCCCCATGCTCTCCCAATCCGTCTACTGACTTCATAGGAGAGTCACCAGAGACATGAATGTCACTGCCAAAGTAAGCCTCTCGACAAGGTCAACACTCTCTTTCCCTAACATGTATTGAGTCCCCTTACTTATGCAAACACTAACTTTTAAGTTTCTCTTCTTCAGTTAAATCTCTATAGAAAATAGTTTACTTTGACTTTGGAAGTGTATTGTTACAGCATAATAGTTCACATGAAAATACTGAATGGATAAATACGTGTACAAATCTTTTGGCGTTGTTACGGTGTATAAAATCTACAAATTATTCGCTATATTTTTATAATTATATTTTGCTCAGTCCCAATAAGATGAATTCAGATGTAGGACACTTGCATAGGCATTATAATAAAAACGGGATATCGGGCATATACTCTTTCCTTACACCTCACTTTTATAACAGTTTTTTCATAGCATAGTGCTAAAATGGTTTTACAGCCTGGGAAAGGAAGACTGAGCCGATACCTCAGGATATTGATTACTTTATGGATAGACATCTGGGACAACAATTTGGTTTACAGTCTGGGAAAAGACAGATTAAAGTGTTTAAGCAAAATTCATCCTTCATAATGACAGCCAGCCAATCAAGTACATGCAACAATCATGTATTGTGAAACCTCAGCATGACGCTTTATAACAAATATACCTCATTTGAGACCGACGTCAGAAGAAGAGGAAGAGCGACATCAGGGAAGAAAACTAAGACACGTATGACCAGTTTTCATCCGATCATCAGTTAACAGCATTTTCACGAACATCAATTGCTAAATCAAATGCCGCCCTGGGACATTCATCTTTGTCATCTCTACTTTTTTTGTAAGCTTTTTCTAAAGACTACTGTATATATATATCTCCAGACTTTTCTATCAGTCTTATTTTCTATTATTCTTTGTTCCTGTGGTATTATTATTGTTCCTGTAATAAATACCGTGCTGCTTTTAAATATCTATGCTTTGTCTTAATGTCCATAGAGTGACTGAAGTAATAAGTTAGATTTCTTTGCGCACCTGGTGCAGCTGGAGATTTGCCATTACCTCTTTGCTGCAAGGTTTATTAAGGCTGCGAGTTAGAGCTCCACTCAATAGTAAGGAACAGTACGTAAAGTAATGTATTCTTTGCTGATAAATGGCCTATAGTCAAGAGTGCTGAGCCTTTGTATGTTTCAATGTATTCTTGTAGACCAAAAGTAATATTTAGGTCAGAGATATCATTAAAACATCGCATGTTGTTTGTGCCGATAATAAGTAAGTCTCTTGAAGTGCTGAGTGACAGGCTGTGTTATTCCTAAAGCACTTGTGTGGTTTAAAGTGCTAAAGGTTAATCAGCGCGCGTGTGTCATTCATGGGGCACTGTTGTGGTTAGGGTCTGTGTGTATGCGTATAGCTATGTATGTGTGTGTTCATCTTAAAGCGCAACAGTTGACCGACCGGAAAACGAACTTGGTGAGAACACTTACCCTTGAGAAAACATGTTAAGGAAAAGAATAGGGAAATACTACAATAATACAATTGTGTAGTACGTTCTATAACCATTCAAGGAGATTGGATACTTTTGCATGCGACTGTAAAAGTCTAATAAATGCAAACTTGACGAAAAGGGAGCCGTTGTGGCACAACAGAGTGGATGTCAGCGGGTGTCTTTAAAAAGCCCTGTGGTTACTGTGGCCCTAATGACTGCTGCACCTTGTAAATTAAGTAGAGTCCATTTTTAGGTAATCAAAGAAAATGTCAAAGAAAGTAAGAAAAAAAAAACCTAAATAAAATCTGAAAGAAAAAAAGTGGGTAAAATGACAAACACAAAAAAACCATAAACCAGGCTGTTAAAATAAGAACTCTGAAACACAATTACAACTGAGTCTCTACTTCAGGCATCATGGTAGTGCCTGATTATGAATGCAGTACTTGGGAAGAAAAGCAATGGCACAAAAGACTAGCCTTTAACATGGTGGACACAAGATATCTAACTGTAATACTTTCATCTTGACAGACAGCAGTCAAATTCCAAATGATGTCTGAGTCATGCACTCCCTGTTGATGTCACTTTTCTACAAATAGTTTTCAAATATAAAAAAATAAGAACTTAGTTGTTATTTCTTGTGTTGGTCCAATGCACCAAATCTTTACCCCTGCCTTCAGTTCACTTCTGTTAGATGTAACACTTCGCATTTGGATCCACTGATGACAGATTTGGTTGAGCAAGCTGTTCTGCAGACACTCCACTGCCTTAAGGCTTATCAGAATGATGTAAAGACTCCTCTGTATTACTCGCCCAACAGATGGGGTTCGGCTTCAGACTGTATTGGCATGACTTGAGAGGTGTTAGTTTGTATTGAGACTTTTGCCAGTCTCACACTGAAGTATTTGCCAGTTCTGTTAAAACAAGAACCAAGACACAGAGTTCATTTTAAACAGAAAAAAAAAAACATTTTGCCTTCTCTGGCTTTGGTCATACATTTTCAGCATTATAGAAAAGCCATCTTACGCTGCAAGGCCGTGATTACAAAGTCATATGGTCAGCCTAATTATTTCAAGTGTGAAAGTTCTTGTTCAGTATCCAAGGAAACGTAATACTTGAGTCTATTTGTATTGGGTGTTTCAAGGGCCAGCTTAGCAATGATCATAGCTGATTTCACTCAGCAGCCAAGATTACTCAACTCAGATATTATTTATAGTCTACTGGAAAGTGGCATGCATAAAAAAAAGCATCATGCATGTGCAATAATAACATTCTTTTCATTTTAACATTTTGTGTAATGCTCTAACATAGAGTAAAAAGGAATCAAAGCTACATTACACTCAACTAGAAAATTTAGCATAGAATAAAAATAGACTCGGAATGTTATTTGTTTGTTTTTTTTATAATGTGTAGTACTGTGTTATCCATATTAAAACTAGTGAGAATCAACAATGCCGACTCTGAAATATCTATATATATATATATAATTCTCTAAGGCAAGACAACCATGGAAAGCACGCCGGAAGGGGCGTGGATTCACTAAGCCGACAAGTGAGACACCTATGGCGCACGCAGGAAGGAGCCACGCCCACCAACTCCAAGACCATTGGATACGACGACAACTCACAGAGCCACGCCCACCAACTTGGACGTGACGACACAGAAAAACCGGCGTCATTTATATTCGTCTATCGTAGAGGTCACATGCAGCTCCGACTCACATTGACTGTTAATAGAGGCATGTTTCTCGCGGAGGTGAATCACCATATGCGGCGTGTAAAACTGTTTGCGAGGGGTATCCCATGGGATCCTTAAAACGTACCTTTACAACTGAGGTTAAAACACAATGAAGTGAGCAGTCTTTAAAAAACAAGTTTTCGGTTACGCCTCGCACTCGTGCACTATAGCAAACTGTTTTACACGCTACATACAGCAATTCGCATCCGCAACAAACATGCGTCTTCTTAGATACTCCTGCACTTTGTACACACCCCCCTCCCACCGTGGTCGGGTGTCTTGGTGGATTATATATAGAAAGGCAGCCAAAACCGCACAGAGCAATGAAAAGTCTATGTGAGTCACAGGTGCATCTGGACTGTACAAAGACGACAACGACTCGAGTGTCGAGTTGGAGGTGGGCACATGAGCAGGCAGTGTATACTGAACGAGAAATCAGCAGACTAGCATGACGGAGGGAGCGGAGTGGATGTCCTTCTCCTCTCCTCCCGTTCCACCCTGAGCGCCGCACGGACGATTGTGTGTTGGTTCTTTCCGTGCATTGGTAAAAACCCAATGAAAGAAGCAGTCTTTAAAAACCAATAAGCCCTGTGCCTCTGTTTCATTACCGTCTCACCTGCTTCACCAATGCAGGCCCCGCAACAGGCGATCCGGCTGCGTCATTCCTATGACCTGCCGGGCAGCCAACCAGGTAACCAAAGTCTTTGGGTTCAGGGGGGAGTATGGTTACAAAGCTGAAACTTAAAACGGAAGGGCACCACCAGGTGTGGAGCCTTTCGCTTCATTTGATTCAACACAGGAAACCTCACCCGGCCCGTACATGGACAGGATTGACAGATTGATAGCTCTTTCTCGATTCTGTGGGTGGTGGTGCATGGCAGTTCTTAGTTGGTGGAGCGATTTGGCTGGTTATTTCCGAAAACGAACGAGACTCCCGCCTGCTAAATAATTACACGACCCAACAGCGGTCGGCGTCCAAATTCTTAGAGGGACAAGTGGCTTTCAGCCACGTGAGATTGAGCATTAACAGGTCTGTGATGTACTTGTATGTCCAGTACTGCACGCGCTACACTGAATGGATCAACGTGTCTACCTGGCGTGGGTAAGCCGTTGAACCCCATTCGTGATGGAGACCGTGGCTTCAATTGTTCCCTACGAACGAGAAATTCCCAGTACGTGCGGGTCATACGCTCACACTGATTACGTCCCTGCCCTTTGTAAGGGTGACTTGGTGGATTATATATAAAAAAAAGCAGCCGGAACCACAAAGAACAATGAAAAATCAACGTGGAAACCGACTGAGGTGGTGTTTGGAAAATTAACAGTCAACGTGACTCACAGGTGTGTGTGGACTGTACACAGACGAAAGCGACTCAGGTAGGGAGTTGGGGGCAGGCACATAAGCGGGCAGTGCGTACTGAACGAGCGCCGTTCAACCCCGTCCTTCCCTTTGGAAGGAGAAAGCGCGACGGCGCCCCTCCGGTTTTCAGTCACGGACAATTATATGTTGGTTCGTAGCGTGCATTGTTGCAATGTTACTTTTCTTGGTGGTTTATTAAATTACGGATTTTTCAAATGTTTATTTTTTCATCTGTGCTTAAAAATCATTTAAAAAGCGGCCTGATTATGCGCGGGTTGGCTAGTGAAGTGGTAAATTGTTAATGCTAACTAGTTTAATGTTTATTTTTCTTTAAATGGGGAGTTTATGTCAATAAGCGTTTTACAAAGATGTCATAATACAAGATACCTGTTCTCAGTATAATATGTAATTGGCCTGACACAGTCATATTAGGAAAAACAGATTTTGTCTATGAATACTAAGGGGCTCTGCCCCTGCTCACTTCGCTCGCCAACCCGGTGCGGACCCTATGTGCTAGTAATTTCCCGGATCTGCCACTTGCGATGACTTGTGCTGTGCTTTTGGATAAACACGAATATCAACTCTGTCTTTGATATCTCCGTCTTTCGAAACTATTATCTCTGACAATTCGTCACTTTTTTTTATTATATATGCAAGCGTGATATTTCGGATTCATATAGAAATCCAAGAAAACTTCTTTGTTCGTTTTTCAGATAAATTTCGTGTAAAGTAAAATACTTTTGGATATATGGATTTGTATCCATTATTGGCTGTAGAATTTCTAATACATCCGATCGTTTAACTCTTTCGATTCTATGTTGCATTGCTTCTCTGTGATCATAAATATACATTGACCGAATTGTGGTTTTTTGAAAATAAACTTGTAGTCGCTTTAAATGTTGCGAGACCACAGATTCTTATGGTCCTGAATCGTGTAAATCAATGTTTCGGGCACTGAATAATGTGAATGCTAACAGATTATTGTAGATTTGGATATTTTGCGTGTAGTGTTTGTGGATTTCACTTTCACCAAATAACAAATCTTTTATTTTTTGTGGATAACCCTCTTCATTGGGAAGAAACACTATGTTTCCCTTATGACAACATGAATTAGACGATCTACAAGTCTCCGACTTAAACTTTAAAGCCTAACAATATCTACATACTTCTGTCATATTACCTGTGTCCATATATTCAATATCTTTTCGCTGTTCTGTTATTTCACCGAGTAATAATTTTGTTTGTTATCGCTAATGCAATCTTTACTAAGTTTTCTGAAACTTTCAAATTTTAGTACTTTCATAACCTCTAACCTGCTCTGCATGTATATCGCGCCAACATTTTTGAACCTCTTTAAAACATTCTACTTTGTCTTCTACTCTTTGTCTTTTCTTCTTCTACTGTTTGTCTTTTATTTTCGCCCCCACTTGGACCTGTTTGGTTTTCAGTTCATCTCTTGGCACAAAGTCTCGTCTCGCTGGACTTGAAATTATCTCTCTGAAAAAGTTTTGCCTCGTCTCTCTGAAAAAGTCTTGTCTCATCCCAAGAATATTTTATATATTAGAGAGACACAAAACATACACTAAGATAATGCAGAATTTTGCACTTATGTGATGAGGTCTGACATCTGATGCAAACACAATTAACTTCTGTCTTGCCTTTCCTCCAGCACTGTACAACTTCAATGTGACTAAGAATCCCAAGAACAGAGACTTCTGTTTCAGTTGGGTGGATGCTTTTTGTTTTTATTATTTTTATATTCATCACCAAATTGTCTGTCTGTCCGTTAATGACAAACATGTTCCCTGATTTTTCAGGTTTGCAAGGCAGAAATTTCAAGGTAAGGTAGTTATTAGTGATGAACAAATCCAACTAGATTTGCTTGGTCTCAAGTTCATCAAAGTCACGAAAATGTTTTCAAACCTTGCCAAACTCAGTAAAATGCACTGAAGTTATTGAGGATGGGGGGACTGAACTACTTGTGAGTGGATTATAATGGTGCAACGGTCTTTAAAGTGTCGCTGATGGCTATGGAAAAGTCTGCCAACTATTGTGGTCAAATATATGATGTGAGCTGTGAGGTAACAGTGCTAACCGCTTTGTCACAGTGCCTCAAACTACAAAAGACGCAGATTAAATGAATACCACAAACAAAATGACAACAAAAATCCACAAACTAACAACAAGTAAATAAAATATAGATCATTGCACTCACAGAGTTTCAGTCTCGGGGCACACATTGGTCGTGGAAAGAAGTGCGTGTGTTGGACTTGATTGTTCCTTTGTTTGAAGTCGTGGCTCTGGGCACAGCGGGAACATCTTTTTTGCTTCCCATGTATCTGTGCAGATGCTTTGCATCTTCTTTTGCTATCAAGAAGAAAGAAACGCCTTGTAAATCGTAGTAAATCTTTTGTTAATACTATTTGAGGCTAAGGATCTACACTGCTATTTGGAAGGTTGGCCAGTTCAAATCCCATTACTGCAAGAAGAGATCCTACTTCTTTGTACCTTTTGAGCAAGGCCCATAACATGAAATGTGTTCCTGTGGCTCTGTTCAATGGCTGACCCTGCGCTCTAGTCATGCAAAAAGACAGTTTTCCCTCGGGATTAAAACAGTGTACCAAATACCAAAACAAAAAAATCAAAATATAAATTTCACAGCGTCTCCTGTGTTTTCTGACGAGTGGAGGGAGAGGGCCCCTTTAAGACTGTTTTTGCTGCTGAGTACATGGCAGATCTGAATGCATAATAAGCCATGTGGTGCTGCTGCCAGAGCACAAGGATCAGTGTTATATATCTGGTGGCCGTACACTTGTAACACTGCAAACTATTTAACTTTTTTTATGCATGCGGAATGGAAATCTGGTACTGCTTCAACCTTTGAGGCTCTGGGACCCATTAATAGCATTTAAATGTTCAATGAATGCAGCAATCGAAGAGTGCGGTTAAAGACAAGAGTTTGGGAGCATGCACTGATATGGCCGAGTGATGACTCTGAGGCTAGGGATCTGCGCCGGCAATCAGAATGTTGTCAGTTTGAATCCTGTAAATGCCAGAAGTGATTCCACTCGTTGGACTCTTGAGCAAGATTCTTAATCTGTAATTGCTCCATCCAGCGTATGACATGAACCTGCATCCAACCCTGCATGCAGGTCCTCCAACTTGTGGGGAAAACGTATGGGTTGGTGGCAGGATTGGCACTCCAGCTACCATAAAAAACCTCACACTGTTTGCCCCATTCCATTAGAACTAGTGTGGTGCTGAGGTGTCACCCGCTGCACGGCTGCGCTTGGGTCCTAATATGGGATGATGAGGTGGTTCGTCATGTGGTGGGTGTGGCAACGTGCTGTATAACAGACAAGAAAAAATTACTGAAATGACAAATCAATCTGGCACATATTTGCCCAAGTCTGATTCTGCTCAGGTCTATATGTAATAATTCTCTGAACTCCAGGTTATCGTCCTTCACTCCCAGCTTACTCTCAGCTGCAAACTTAACCAAGTTGCTAGTTATATTTATCTATCTCTCTCATACAAATTAAAAGGAACTGCAGCACCTTCACTGATTCCTACTTTTAGCTCACCTAACTTAGAACATATTTCCAGCAACATACCTAGTACAATGCAATCTGCTTCCCAGTAAACACAGAAATAGACAACAGGAGAACCAACACAAGTTACCAACACCTGAACTGGTGAATTTCAAAATGTTCTGAAAGACACTCTCAAGAATAGACATATGTGAAGTAAGGCACTTTAGTAACTGTGGGCATCTGGCAGACGATTATAGTATTAAAGAGTTTGACTATACAGAAGCATTAATCACAAGAAACAAATAGCTTTAAACCAAAAGATTCTTTTACAGATAGTCCAACTCCTGTAACTAAAAAGCACCAGATTAAAAAAATGAGCAGTTGATCAAACCTATCTGAAAGGAACGACACAGTGTGACAGTTATTTTAACAAAATTCAAAAGCAAACTGTAGGAATAATGGTTCTCATGAAGTTAAGTCATTTTGAGTAACTCAGCCAGTTTTACACACTCCTTTCCAGAGCGGGCTCCTGCCTTGCACTTGATGTTGCTGGAACAGCCTCCAGCTCCTGATGACCCTGTAATATAATAATAAAATAGACTTGTTCATAAAGTTTTCCAACACATGTTTGTGAAGTACCTTATATTTTCCACTGCTACCACAGTACAATAATATTGTGCTTTCCATATATGTTTGCCTTTTGGTAAAACCATTAACTACTTTTAGAGACGTGCCTATTTGTCTTTACAAATGCATTCACGTGTTAAAAAAGTTTTTTTCAGCAGACATGTCATGTATATTTATTTCTATATTGGTAGTCCTATTATTTACTTACATGTGGTACCTACAGATATATATACAAGTTTCCATGCTGATATGCATTTTATTGTGCATTTTCTTTTACAGGAGTTTTTAGACATCTGTAACTCTTTCTCATTGGGTCAGAGATTTTCTCACCAGATTTCTGGGCAACGTTTGTTGAATCTCTCACACCTGTCCAAAGTCTGGATGTGTATATTTAAGGCTACCCTTTAATAACATTTTGCTTTTCATTAAAGGTAAAATACAGTAAAAGACTAACTACAATGAGAATTGCATTGCCAAATAATTTGATGTCTTCAATTTATTCAATTTGTTTTAGCATACCATGCATTTTTAACCTACTGTATAAAATATGCTCGACATATACAAGAGGTTCTTGGAAACGTAATACATTTTTTTTTAAGCGAGTGGTATTTTGAATTAACTAATTATAACTGTGGTCTCCCTGCTTCTCAGCAAGCTTTTACCACTAGACTGGCAGCTGATGATTATCTTCAGAGAAAGGGTTTTTGGCTAAATGCAGAGACAATTATTCACCTCGTCCTTACCCATTATATGACCTGCAAATCTTGCTGAACGCCTAGCTGTACTGAGAATTTACAGTTCTGCTGCTGAGAATGATCTTGCTACTTGGCCAGCGCCGGACACCCATGGGTATTCTAAGCACTCTGCACCCATGTGACGATGTGGGTTCTGGCTCCACACTCCCTTTGCTGTTGGAAGCACATGAACCCAACACCGTCGATAATGTTGCCGAGTGAGCTAGTCAGTGAAGGCAAATAAACAATTGAGCAAGGGGTGGTGCAAAAAGTGCAATAGTGCTTTTATTAAAAGCAGTCAACAAATCAAAAACAGTGTTCCAATAAATAGTGCAGTTTCAAAGTTCTTCATTAAATAAATAATCCATAAAAAGAACGTGGAGGTTAAACCAATAAATAGAAAAAACACATCCTTAAAACGAGAGGTTAAAATGTTTCTTTGGGAGCAGTCTTTAAAACAACAAACAAATCCGGTGCATCGTTTATTAGCGTCTCACCTGCTTATCCCGTATGGGCCAAGCAGCAGGCAAGACGCTCTCTGCAGCTGCCCTCCTGAAACACACGCACGAGACTGGAGACCTCCCGATCCCTGGCTTCGGTATGGCACTCATCCCAGTCTCGGAGAACTTGGTTTCCCACAACGGCCAGGTCGCTCACGTTGGGATTCCCACCACCAAGTCTCCCGACTTCCGCTGCCTTTCAATGGCCTCACTGCGCCAGTCGCCTTCCTGGTCACTCCGCTACCTGATCGCTCAGCGGGAGCGACATCAACACAAACACGTGGGTGTCGGCCTAACACCCAGCTTCCACGCAGCTGTCCACGCGCGCTCATTCGCCGCCGTCCGCTCGCTCTTCGCGGCTCTCTCACCGACCTACTTCCTCTACTGCTCCCGATAACCTCCGTCCTCTCCTTTCCTTTCACTCTCCGATCGTTTCTCTTTCACCAAAACCGACTCGCTTCTTTTTAAAATGACGAGGGCCACAGCAGCTGCAGCATTAGCCACGGGACAATCATGAATGTGGGCAGTTCCTCACCTGTGCACTAGGTGAGAAACGCCCACCCTACGGATCGTCCGCTGCCCACAATGGCCCAACGTCCCTCGCTAAGCGCGAGCACATCGATTATTTATTAAAATGGCCTGTGCTCAGTGAGCTGTGGACCCTTAACACCACCACCCATCACACCTGTCTCACCATATTTCAACATTTCCATCCACTGGTAGTGAAATAAACTGTTAATCAAACACTAACTGCATATAGAGGTATGAATTTCAGATCTTTTACCAACTTCTGAGAACAAACACCACACGTCTCTGTTTTAATTTGGTGCAAATTGACAGGCGTACAGTTTTGTAAATGAAGCTGGAAGATTTCTCACACTAACAGCAGCATTAGCAGCAGCAGGGTTCCAAATTGTCAGGTTATAATTTTTGAAAACTTTCAGCAATTAACCTCACAAAAATGCCTTGGAGACACATTTTCTGAAGAACCCATATAAGCAAAACAAGTAAAGTATATTTCGTCCTTTACAAGAAAAAAAATATATTCCCTCCTTTAAAAAAAAACTGAATGAAATTCATAAAATAAATCCCTAATGTGGCTTATCTCTATCACTTAAAAATAAAGATGGATACTAAAAACAGGGGGCTTGCATGGTGGCACAGTGGTAGTGCTGCTGCTTCGCAGTAAGGAGACAACGGTTCACATCCCAGGTCCTCCCTTCATGGAGCTTGCATGTTCTCCGCGTGGTTTCGTCTGGGTGCTCGGGTTTTCCTCCCAAAATCCAGAGATTGGTGATCCTAAATTGGTCCTAGTGTGGGGTTAGGGTGGATGTCTCCCTACCTACCGACTCTTTCGATGCACTAACACAATGTCTTACTGGTATTTCTGAATGGATGAATAGTAATTTTCTCAAACTAAATAAAGAGAAAACTGAAATTTTAGTAATTGGCAATAATGGATTCAATGAGGTTATCAGAAATAAACTTGATGCACTAGGATTGAAAGTTAAGACGGAAGTAAAAAACTTAGGGGTAACCGTTGCCTGTAATCTGAATTTTAAATCGCATATTCATCAGACCACTAAGACAGCATTTTTCACTTAAGAAACATAGCTAAAGTTAGACCTCTTATATCATTGAAAGATGTGGAGAAATTAATTCACGCTTTTGTTTTCAGTCGACTAGATTAATGTAACGCACTCCTCTCAGGACGACCCAAAAAAGACATAAATCACTTGCAACGAGTGCAGAATGCAGCTGCTAGAATCCTAACTGGGAAAAGAAAATCCGAACACATTTCTCCAGTTTTGATGTCACTACACTGGTTGCCTGTGTCATTCAGGATTGACTTTAAAATACTGCTTATGGTTTATAAAGCCTTAAATAATCTCGCTCCATCTTATATATCGGAATGCCTGACGCGTTATATTCCAAATCGTAACCTTAGATCTTCAAATGAGTGTCTCCTTAGAATTCCAAAAGCTAAACTTAAAAGAAGTGGTGAGGCGGCCTTCTGCTGTTATGCACCCAAAATCTGGAATAGCCTGCCAATAGGAATTGCCAGGCAAATACAGTGAAGCACTTTAAAACACTGCTGAAAACACATTACTTTAACATGGCCTTTTTATAACTTCACTTTAACTTAATACTGATACTCTGTATGTTCAATTCTTCATAATAACTATTCACAGTGGCTCTAAAATCCGTACTGACCCCTACTCTCTCTTCTGTTTCTTTTTCCATTTTTTTGTGGTGGCCTGCGCCACCACCACCTACTCAAAGCATCATGATGCTCCAACATTGATGGACTGAAAGCCAGAAGTCTACGTGACCATCATCATCAGGTCCTTCCATGAAAACCCTAAATACAAAGAGGACTGTTTGACTTATGTTAGGTAGATTGCCCAGAGGGGACTGGGCGGTCTCTTGGTCTGGAACCCCTACAGATTTTATTTTTTCTCCAGCCTTGGAGTTTTTTTTTTTTCTGTCCACCCTGGCCATCGGACCTTACTCTTATTCTATGTTAATTAATGTTGACTTATGTTTATCTTTTATTGTGTCTTCTATTTTTCTATTCATTTTGTAAAGCACTTTGAGCTACATTTTTTTGTATGAATATGTGCTATATAAATAAATGTTGATTGATTGATGTGTGTGGGTTTGCCCTGTGAAGGACTGGCACTCTGTCCAAGGTTTGTTCCTTCCTTGTGCCCTATGCATGCTGGGACAGACTCCAACAGACCAAAACAACCCTGTTCAGAACTAAGAAAGTTAGAAATTGCGTGACTGATAGACTAAAAACAGGACTAGTCTGTTACATACACCAATGCTTATTGACCATTAAACACCAACTATACTAAATCAACCATTACACCCTCAGCAAATTCAATTCAGTGTATTGTAGTGTGACACTCCATCAATGGATACAAGAAATGAAAGAATTTGCCATTTCAGTAGTATAACAGCAAAAACTAAGCAGTTAAACAACATTTAAATACATACAATAAACATACAAGGAAAGGAGAAATTAATCTGGTAGATTAACTTAAACAAATCATGGCAAAACAAAGACCCATTAATATAATAAAATGACATATGGCCAGCTGGTGAAGAAAAAGAGGAACAGAAAAACTTAATAGCATTCCGGCAAAAAATAAATCTGTTTTACTCTAATCAGAAAAGTAGACATAAATGACCCGGAAAAAAACAAGACTTATTAATGTCAGTATTGTCACATGTACAGAATACAGTGCAACACTTATTTGTATGTCTGATCAACATGAAGAAGTTCTGAAATGTGGGGGGCCTGGTAAGAAGGAGACAGAAGTAGAGAGTTACATTATCTCACTAAAACAAATCCATACAGGCATCATAAACTCACTTAGACACCAAACACACACCTGACTTCCTGTATATGGGCATCAAAAATGTTCACTTACTGTGTATTAGGGCGCATTTTGCTGACCTGTTTGATCACGATGCACACACCGTTTTTCTTCTCCACACATACAGTACCTGCCAAAGATTAGCTGCCCAAATGCCATGGCATAAGCCACTGATATGGGGTTTACAAAGAATCACTACATGTTCATTGTTATTTATGTTCAGTGTCTTCCAAAATTATTTCTGCCCTTCAGTGCTTGTCCTGTTCTGTCACATTACAAACTGAAACTAAAATGGATTTTCAGTTGGATTTTATGTAACAGACTTAATGGCTCAAATTGTTTTAAGTGGAATAAAAATAAAATACCTTGTATATGTGTGTATATATATATATATAAAATTCTTTTCGCGTTTGAAACGGAAATTACGTATGACCACGCAGAATGGAAATTACATATGACCACAGAACATATTATAATACAGGAACTAATCACTTCGTTTGTGGATGACATTTTTATATCGTCTTTACGAATTGTTATTATTTGTGTGAGAGTTATTTTACTGATATTGAAAAGAAATAAATACAAACACGCCGATCTATCCCATAGAAGTGCATCACCCTCTCCCAGCCCTCCTATCTGGACTCCAGCACTGAGCCGTCTGCCACCAGGCACGCTTCTGACAGAGAAGTTTTATTTATTCGTCCACGTCACTGTCGCGGAAACTGCCACATAGTAACTTTTTTTTAATTGCCAGTACTTGATAGTAGAAGAGATGAGGAAAACAGCTTTGCGTCTTTCTACTTTTTAACTGCGCCGAGCTGTAAACAATGTGAAGACAAGACCGCCTTCAGCGGTGACGGGTCGTGAGAACAAAATGGACGCTGAAAGGTGTGGAATGTTGGGCTCCTCCACCGGGTCGAAAGCATCGCAGTTTCGGACGGCGTCCTCTCTTCGTGCCCCGTCGGCTCCTGGGAGAGTGGAAATCTTTGCGAATGAGTGTAATTGCCGCCATCGAAGCAAGACTCTCTTTGTAAATTGCGCTGCATGACTACTTACTGTCCCTTACACTTTATAATTATAGGCTCTGAAAAGGGTATCAAAGAGATCCATGTTTCTAGATTGTAGACGTTTTGCTGGAGATGTGTTTGTATTCTTTGCTAGGTGACTCTTTAATACTCTGTTCAGAGCTTGTAATTATGTAGTACAGTGTTTTAAGAAATAAGTATTTATTTATCTTCAGTTTCCAGTTATCCAGCACTGAAGAAGGGTAGATTCCCAAAATGGGTCAGCCTGATGGACAACAAGATAAATATTCATTGTTAGAAGCTTTAATTCTGGACACTATGGTTACTTCATACATTTGGACTGTTCCCTTTATAAATATGTGTGTTTGACCTGATCTGCTATATGTTTCTATAACATATCTAAAATGTTGGAAGCTGTGTGCTCAAATAAATTGTTGGAACGTTTGTGCTTGATTTTTAATGTTAAATAAAATATTTTTGAATGCTATAAACATTGATATGTAATACAGATTGGGTTAATTAAATATACTTATTTCATAATTGACCTTGCTGCTTCTTGATTGGTAGTCTGACTATAGAAGGCCAGGCATTAAATATTGCAGCTAGAAAGAGCTTAAGATGATTTACATACAAGTCTACAGTTAAGAAAATGATTGTAGATGCAACAAAACTGACAAATTACACTTCTGGAAGCAATTGAGGCCAAGAACATTTGGTGAAAATCTGTGAGAAACCATTTGAAATATTACATGCATGTTTAGTCAAAAAGATACAGCAGCTCTAGAAATTGTATACAGAGAAGTGCATCCACAGATTGAATGCCAGGTTCTGTTTCTGGGGAGAATTAAATCTGTTAATCTTGAAGATTTAAAGGTATGTTGGGACCAGATCTAGCCATTCAAAACTCTAATTGATAAAGAGGATCTTCATATATTGATAAAGAGAATTCTTTCATTTACATACTCAATCACGTACCCAAGAGATCAGCAGAAATTAAATTAAGACAAAAACCAGGAAGTACACAAAAAGAACTGAACAGAGCAAACTGCTGGATTTACAGTCACTTACTGCAAGTAAATCCCCTTCTAACTTTGGAGAAACTGTGAGGATAAGTTAAGCTATTACAGAAGTAAACAATCTTGATGGTCTAGTATGTAAAATTTGTCATGCCCTTAAGAAGAGTAAACTAAAAACAGAGCTCTTTCTGAACACGCAAGTAAAATACAGCCAGGTGACTTGAGCTTCAATTATACTTAGAATATGCCAGCTTGATGTCACTTATCACTGATGTCTACACAGCTCATGTATGTCTAGATGGTTACTTCTTAACTTTGGTGGAAAGCCATAAGCTGCTTACAGTCTAATTACTGTACAGTAGGTCCTTCAATTCAAGAACTTAAAGGTGTTACACACTCTGACCAGTCATATGGAGGACCAATCAACTGTGTATAGAACAAAGAATGTGCCTTGGGTATGCTGTCACTTCTGGAGTTGTCTTCTATAATCAATTATTGGCTATATTTTTTACTATGATATGTATGTTTATTCTTTTCATCACAGATGAGTGATGTGTTCTGAAAGATGACTGAATATGAATGACCTTAACATACTGGTTTCAGTTAATTGTATGGAGATGTTACTATTCTAGCATGTTCAGTATATACTACAGCCCTAAGTTTATATTATATATATGTGTGTGTGTCTTTACCAAAGGAAACCAACACAACAGTGAGTATCTCAACACCCCAATCCCTGAGATCCTATTTCTCTGTCCTTTTTTCTTTTCTATCTCTAACTCAGATCGGTCCTTAAGTCTAATGGCGTCCCATAATTCTCACCACTTCTCCCAAATGACTTTTCATGTTATCTACAAATGTAAAGCCAATAATAATACTAATTTCTGTTAATAGAACATGCAAAGAAGTCTGATCTTTGGCACCATATGTAATAGTCTACTAATGCAAAGTCTTTAAAAGGTGACCTATATCCATACATACATAAGTTTTTACCGAAGATTAACAATTCTTGTAAGACAACACTCTGGCTGCCTCAGTATTGGTATCTATATTGGGAATTTTGGCCCAAGTTTCACCCGGAATTGGACTAAAAAGAAAATCAGCAGTTATCGCCCATCCCTGCCTTATAGATCTGGGGTGAGGGTTGAATGGGTTAAGGAGTTAAGGCGTTGTGCAATGGTTTGTTACAACTTATTTTGGTGGTTAATATTTATCTTAACTTGTTTTTATAGAACTACAATAAGAAGTTGAATCATAAAATTCCTACGGTGGGCTGGCGCCCCGCCCGGGGTTTGTTTCCTGCCATGCGCCCCCTGTGTTGGCTGGGATATAGCGGGTCGGATAATGGATGGGTGGATTCGGAAAAGAATACACTGTGAAGAAACAAACATCTGTTTTATCCTTATTTCTGCAGTACAAAGAGAAATTAGCTGGGCTGAATGAGCAAAACAGAAAATACCAATCATGCTGTAAAATGAAAAACAAATTGGACTGTTTTATAAGTCTTAATCCTATCTATGTGATTATAAACACTGGGCTTTTCATTATACAGTATATCTGTTTAACAAAATGCCACATTATGGTTAAAGGAGCTTCCATAGCAACATGTTAAAAATGAAATTTCTATGCTAATGATCAGCAACCATAACTTCAGTTAATAATATCACAGTCATAATCATCATTTATTCCAACAGCTTTTGGTATCTGTGTGCTGTTGTCAGCAAGACATGCATGTACGCCACACAAACAGAACTGAATAAACCTCTAAACTGACTACTGCACAATATCCACTTCACTTAGAGATAATTAGCCTATGCATGCAGGGAAAGGGCACAAAATGCCTCTTACAGCAGCTCATTGAACAGAACTTGGCCACTCATGTCGGACGTTACAATCAGCTACTGTCTTGGCAAGCACAAATAACATCATTCAAAAATAAGCAAATGAATGCAGTTAGTATCTGAGGGGGAAAAAAATTAAAGATTAATCCCAAACCTCATAGCACAGTTTGCACGATCCACTGACAGTGCTTTCTAGCACCAGAGAAAAAAAAGAGCTGCATGCCTCTCCTTGTCCTAGTAGGTTGGCTTCAACAATCAATTTTAGCTGAAGTGATTTTCCTAAAATTGCATAAATAAAAACTCAGACCAACTGGCCAGTGCCTTATCTTCATAACGTGACTGCTGCCACTGTCCTGAGCCAGGCAGATTTACTCAAGGAAGCAGTCACGGTGGCACAGGGCACTATTGCCACCCAACTATACGTAACGTTGTTTGTATGCTGATTGGACCACTGGCTCTTGTGAAGTTTAAGCATTCTTCCTACTCTACTTCACGTTCTCCGCCCAAATCTGAAAGACTAATGAAGTTAATTATCGATTTAAAGTTGACCCCGTGTGTATGAACATACCCTGCAGTGGGCTGGAACCTTTAAACTTTATCTAGGTAGTTGCCTTGTACCAAAGTGCTGCTGGGAGAGGGTCTTAAACCCCTCCCCATCCTGGCCTTAAACTGGACTAAGTGGGTTTGATAAATGACCCACTTAGGGCTAATATTTATTTCATTCACACAGCTATATTGGTTTAAACCCAAATCAAGAAACAAATTGCTCAGATGAATGCCACTCAATGCCAAGTATTACCATTACTATGTTTTGAAACCACCGCTCCCATGGTATGATGGATGTGTTATGCAGAAATACTGCCAAAGTCTTTCTTCAGAGCAAGGCCAAGAGGATTTCCCAAATGAACGATCCACATGAAGATTCCAGAAAGAACCTTCATTTATTTAGATCTGTAACAGGCTCTGTGGTAAATAACCACGAATAGATGAACTTGTGAAATAACAGTGGGTACCTGATTTTTAAACACCTCTTACTACATACAATAACACGGGAAAGTCACATTTTCTTGATTTGTTAGTATCTTGCCAGGTTCCCTAATATACATAAAGATTTGTTTTCTTTTTTCATATATTATTAACCTTTTAAAATCCCAAAAACCCTTCTGAGCATGATAAGTTTCTTGGCAAAGAAATGGTTTTATGAGGAACCACATAACAAAGTGCCATAAAGAAATTATTTAAAAGACTGCAGGGTGGGCTATTTGTAGACAATGCCTGGAGTTTTCATAGTAAGGATCTTAGGTCTCATGGCATTGTTACATGAATCGCTGCCCCATTTTTAAAACACTGACAAACAATTCCTTGCAACTCATAAATATGTCTCGATGTAAGAAAATGATTGCAAAATTTTTAATTTTAAGAAAACTACACAAGAATTTGGTAGATTTGCTCAACAAGCTAAGTCTGATCAACGGTATTAATAGTTTTTCAGGTGGTGTTCTACTTCATAAGTGAGACTGGTACATTTCTAATATAACGTGTATCAATACCAGTCTGTAAATCATCAAATGGCAGGCCATAAGGATGCCACTGAAGTGTCAGGTCACGGTGTTACTCCCGACTCCATCGGTTGCACGTCCTGTACTTGTGGATTTTGGCTGAGGGGGGTCATCCATGCGGAGCCAACATGAAGCAGATCGGATTTGAAATGGGACTTTTATATCATAAAGCAACGATCCTACGAAAAGACAAACTCGACCCCGTTACTGACGGAAAAGGAACATTCGGATTCTCATCATTGAGCCGCAGTCACAATCCCAGAAGCTTGCATCCAAATAGTTTCCGGATATGTAGTTTTCTTTAATGTCAGCATGTGTAGTTTTCTTTAAAACAATGTGAAATCGTGTGCTTAGGATATGTAGTCCATCCTTCTTGATATCAGTGCCTAACAATACTGCTTGGTTGTAAATGAATGACAGACCTGGTGTGGTACAGCCGGGACAACAGAAACCAATCGGTATTCAGGTCCAGCCCATCTGTCATACAGTCCTCTAGACTAACCCCCCCTGACTGCCCCCATTTGTAACGATTTCCCTCTTGAGCCTTTGACATTAAATCGGTAGCGCGGGTCACCCATCATCTCTTGACAGCCGAGTGAGCTGAAGATCGGGACCTGCGGATACCTGACTACTTTGTGTAATCGCATTTAAAAAACGGAGAATTCCGTCAATATTGAGTTAGTTTGACGTGCAGTTGCGATTAGGACGTGTAATTTTAACTGTTTAACGGATATTGAAGGCTACATGGTTTCCCGTTTTATTTACACCACAGTGCAGCCTTTAGAATTTAACCGAAGGATAAGACGCCATTACGTATACTTAACTACAACTTTATACATTGTATAACTGCTGTTCTAGTTTCCTGCATCTTCCACATCTTCGTAAACTTATGCATGCACGTCGCTGTTTTTAACTGGTGCCTTTACAACGTCACCAAGTTAAAAGAAAGGGGCTGCGGTAGCATCATATTCCCCAAGGTCAATATCATTTGCTCGGAGTTCATGAAAATGAATGGAAGTTTAGCACCAAGAAAGGAGCTTACAAGAGCTCGCCTTTTTAAATTGCTTGGTTCCATTGCGAATGGAAAAAACAGCCTGATCTATAGAATCTCGTTAGCTCGAACATTACAGCACAAAATCCATGGTCTCAATTGAAGTCTTTTATCACAATGCACACAAACATAACCACAGAGCGAGTTAATAAACATTTCCCCCCCCCCTTGCCTTCTCATTGTTCGGTTCATCCACTACAGGGCAGCCCAATCTACTGATCGACTTTCTCCGTGCTACCTCCGCGGCGGCTCGCCGAGCGGCCCTCCTCCGTAGACTGGTGTGAAGAACGGTGCCAACGCCGTAGAGCAGTGCCCAGAACGCCCCCGCTGCCAGCCAGTATTCGGGGGGGACGTGATATTCCAACAACTTGGTCTCTTTGATTTTATACTTGTAAGTAATGTACGAGAAATATGACGAGGAACCCATTCTGAGCTTTAGGCTTACGGAGATGTAGGTCAGCTTAACGCTCTTCACTGCTTTATATTCTCCAGAGAACTATCTCGAGAGAAGCACCGAGACACGAGCCGTTCAACAAATCGCGTTTAATCACGGAAGTAGTGACGAGATCTTATTTCAGTGCATATTCCGTTATCAAGTTATTAATTCTACTGCATCGTCTTTAAAATCGTTGTCGGTGGTGGTGGTGGTGGTTTTAAAGCTCTGTCATCCCGGTCCTGGAGTGCTACTGTGGCAGCAGTTTTTCATTTGAACCTTTTTTAAATTACTGACAGTTTTAGCTGCTAATTAACTTCCTTTAACTTCCCTTTAATTGACTTCTTTTTTTAAAGATTCAGTCCTCTAAATTGATTCTGTTTTCATAAATGGCAGCCAAACTAACTAACTAAGCTAACTGGGGTTGGGGGGTTGGTGAAAACTCCAACCAATTTCACTCCAACCAGTTTCTTAATAAGAAGCTAAATTATCTTGTTAAATAACAGCATTATTTAATTCCCTGGCTCGTTGGTGTACACATTCTGCCACAGCATTTTTCTAAGATCAGTGTCAGCGGAGAAGGTGGGAGCGGAGGATGCCATCATCTATATGCTACACCGATCCCTCTCCCACCTGGACAGAGGCAGTGGTTCTGTTAGAATTATGTTTTTGGACTTCTCTAGCGCCCTTCAACACCATCCAACCTCTGCTCCTTAGGGACAAACTGACTGAGATGGGAGTAGATTCATACCTGGTGGCATGGATCGTGGACTATCTTACAGACAGACCTCAGTATGTGCATCTCGGGATGCAGGTCTGACATTGTGGTCAGCAAAACACAAGAGCACCGCAGGGGACTGAACTTTCTCCGGTCCTGTTCAGCCTATATACATCAGACTTCTAATACGACTCAGAGTCCTGCCACGTGCAAAAGTTCGCTGATGACACTGCTATTGTGGGCTGCATTAGGAGTGGCAGGAGGAGGAGTATAGGAATATAATCAAAGACTTTGTTAAATGGTGCGACTCAAACCACTTACACCTGAACACCAGCAAGACCAAGGAACTGGTAGTGGATTTTAGGAGGCCCAGGCCCCTCATGGCCCCCGTGATCATTAGAGGAGACTGTGTGCAGATGGTGCAGACCTATAAATATCTGGGAGTGCAGCTGGATGACAAATTGGACTGGACTGCCAATACTGATGCTCTGTGTAAGAAAGGTCAGAGCCGACTATACTTCCTTAGAAGGTTGGCGTCCTTCAACATCTGCAATAAGATGCTGCAGATGTTCTACCAGACGGTTGTGGCGAGTGCCCTCTTCTACGCGGTGGTGTGCTGGGGAGGCAGCATAAAGAAGAAGGACGCCTCACGCCTGGACAAACTGGTGAGGAAGGCAGGCTCTATTGTAGGAATGAAGCTGGTCAGTTTAACATCTGTGGCAGAGCGACGGGCGCTGAGCAAACTCCTGTCAATCATGAAGAATCCACTACATCCACTGAACAGTGTCATCTCCAGGCAGAGGAGCAGCTTCAGTGACAGACTGAGAAGATCGTTCCTCCCCACACTATGCGACTCTTCAATTCCACCCGGTTTAAACGCTAACATTATTCAAAGTTATTGTCTGTTTTTATATGCATTTTTATTACTCTTTAATCTAATATTTTTTTTTGCTGGATTATGTGAATTTCCCCTTGGGATTAATAAAGTATCTATCTATCTATCTATCTATCTATCTATCTATCTATCTATCTATCTATCTATCTATCTATCTATCTATCTATCTATCTATCTATCTATCTAAAATGTTTTATGGCCACAAGAAGATAAGCATCCCGAGACCTTCATCTTTCTTTTTTTTCAGTTATTATATGATGGACACAGATTGCTGGTCATGCGTTGGCTTGTTTTGTATCTCATTATTGTGTGGTTGCTAATTAAGAAAAAATAATTAAGGGGACTGAGTCAGTGGAAGAAAAATTAGACTTAGGCATCACATAGCCATTTATGGGTAATATAGCTCCTGCGCATAAAGTGTTTTGGTATACTTTCCATATTAAAAGGTAACAGTAACAGGGTGGTCTTAACATATGGACAGCTGTTTGTTATTCAAAGGAATGTTAACATAACTTTATGAATTTTCATGTAGATAGTTGTAAGGAAGCGCAAATAGAATTACAGGATGTCAGTAGTTAGACAGCAAACTCCACAAACAGTGTTTGTTAGTCCCATCGAAGAAAGGCCTGTAAATATTATTTTAGGTTAATTGGATAAATATATAGCAAGTTATATTGTTTATATTAAATGAGTAATTATTTGTAATTTGCTACTTTTCAGTTTCACTCTAACTTCATAAAATTGAAATAAAAGAATATATCTCCTGACCCTATGAACCTTTTGTGAAGTAGAGTTCGGCTGCTGTTTAGTTTCTGGTTCAAACACTTAAGGTGAGAACAGTACAGGCATGATGGACACTGGCTGGGGGGCCCACGAGGCTTCTGATGCCTATGTATGTTTCTGTTTTGCTATTAAAAGAGGGCCCCAGTGCACCACTTTGCACTTTGATGCTGTTAAAACAGCCCTGAACGGTAGTTAAATATTTTGGTTTGCAGTGCACACTGAAATATATAAGCATTTGTTTTAGAAATGTTATGAAGAGACCTCTGAGATGGTCAAGTAAACAAGTAGAATGTTCCAGAGGGATGGTTCTTGAAACTGGCTGATGTAACCTTCTTTCATTGACGTAGTAAGACTTACTATTCGGCATGTATATAGTTTTCATAATAGAATAAGAGCTTAATTGAGGGTATATTGATGAACAAGGATATAATGGAGAAAGGTTTATTTTAGGCCCCGTGACCCTGTTAGGATATAGTGGGTTGCATAATGGATGGAAGGATGGTCTTTTAGCCAAGTGTGATATGTAAGTATAATAATTCATTACATTTATAAAGCACTTTTATCACTACTCAAAGAACTACCACACAGGGAGGACCCATGGCAAGAGCCCTTTAATTCACCACTGTTAGGCAAATCCAGTTGTTTATAAAACAGACCTCTGCCCCTAATTTGATCATTTTGTAACAGACTGCTGTGATGAATGTTCCCTGCTGAAGTCAGAATTTAACACACAATGAACAACTTTTCTTCTGCCTGGCTTCTATCATACCCAGGATATATGCAGGACACAAAGAGGTTTTATCAAACTTGTCCTAGTAGAGGATACGTTTCTTTCTTTAATTAATACTAGGGGGCTATGCCCCCTGCTCACTTCACTCGCCAACCTCCCTGGCCTGCACTTTGCACCAGCCACTTCACGTCTCTGCCGCTCGCGTATGTGGATTTCACTTTCACCAAACAACAAATCTTTTAATTCTCGTGGATATGCCTCATCATTGGGAAGAAACACTACTTTTCCCTGATGACAACACAAATTAGACAATCTTCAAGTCTTTGACTTAAATTTTAAACCTGAACAATATATTCAATCTCTTTTCTCTTTTCTCTTTTAATATTTAATGTATTTTCTGTTGTGTTTGTAATTATGTACTGTCATTTTAATTGTGGTTCTATTCCTTGTTCTTTGTGGGTGGTGCCCCAGGAGGCGGGACTACACTGACATCACTACTTCTGTTTGGCCCTCCCTATGGCTTGATAAGTTGCCCAGAGGAGGGGAGTCAGCAGCAGACTTGGGGTAAATACTCTTCGAGAAAAGATGTCAGAACATACACAGAGTATCAAGTCTGAAGTTTTCTTTTGTTTTTAGTTTAATTTCTTTTTACTAATTTATGTTCAGACCACATTATGCACGTATACATATTGTAGCGGTCCGGTGCCACTAAGATTCACACTGTCAAGCTGACAGTGATTTATTTATTTTTTATAGAGGATCCCAGGGACGCCCCCAGTCTTGGTCCGCCAGCACATACTCACAAACAGAGACAAAATAAAGCATGCTGGGAACTAAGGACAATTAAAAATATAATGAAATTAAATAATGTAAATGAAAACAATAATACCAACCCTGTAATCCTACGGCGATATGACAATAAGCATATAAACACAAACACCACACAGCAAAGTCCATGGAATATCAAACCGGATGTAATGAGAAATGACAAGAGTAAGTCCCAAGATCTGTATGTTGAAAGGGAAGGAAAAAACAGTCCTAACCGGTAGACCCTGTAAGGGTGAAGACGGATGGATGGTTCAGGAGCGCTCCTTTTCTTGCGGGGAAGCCAATGAATCCAAAATCAGTCCTCAGCACACAGGTAGACAGACGATCCAGACCCCAACAATGAATACAATCCAGGACACAGCAATTAAATATGACTTAAGTAACAGAAGGCAGTCCGACAGGTAAACAAAACACAAAATACAACAAAAAACAGTTCTCTTTTCCCTTGGCCATCTGCCCTCCTTTTAAACTCGTCTGACCCCCTTTGACCCCAACAGTCCCTGCAGGGACTGCTGGGAGATGCAGTTCTAACGAATAGTAGCAATGCTACAATATATATGTATATATATAGCGAGAGAGAGAGAGGACTGGCTTTGCCACCAGCGAGGAATTTTGGTGTACATATATTGTGAAGACAGAAAAATACCAATGAGACACATGAAGGTTTGGGACCCAGTCCCATATACTGAAAGACGTGAGGATGCCATCTTGTAACAATTACAAAGACCTGCATGAGACATTTGTTTGTGTGATACAGAGGACTTTTATATGTGACGGACAGGAAACGGCAGAGATAAGTGACATTGACGTATAATTGATGAGCCAGAGGGGATAAAATGAGATTAAGGCAGAAGTGAGGTCATCTGCAGGGTGCCAGAAGTGAGATCATGAAATGGAGTCGTGTCTTCGGTACCCAGAAGAGGACTGTGGTTTGGAAGGATTTCGATGGGAGTTTCGTAAGGTACGTCTTCTAATTGTCGTTTTTCCTGCAGAACAAGAGAGAGAGAGAGAGGCATTAGCACTAGACATCAAATTCTCCTGATTGTTGTATTCACGCTGCATCGGGCCCGTTGGCTGCCCCTACACGTGCGTGTGTGACAATATATGTATATGTATGTATGTATGTATATACAAACCAAAATTCCTTGCTGATGACAAAGATCTATCTATCTATCTATCTATCTATCTATCTATCTATCTATCTATCTATCTATCTATCTATCTATCTATGCCAAGGATGCCAGGGCACGACCGGCGGGCGCCTTGAGGGACCGGAGGAGGGTCTACGCCCACCGTGGATCACGTGGGGGCGGTCTCACGGAAGGCGGTCTCATCTGTTACATCAACAGGAGGGACATGGAACCCATGGAGGGGGTGCCGAACAGGCAAGTGCCGGGGTGCCGGTCGGAGTGGGGAGCGCTGCCAGTGCATGGCACAAGGGGATGCCAGGGAAGGGTGTCCAGGCAGCGGCTCTGCCCCCGTCTTTCTGTTTGTTGCAGGACCGGACCCTGGACATGCAATAGGACCCTCTATGTTGGGAACCTGCCCTCATGCGACGGGCCGTCTGAAGAGAGGACTGTCCGCTGGCGAGGGGGTGCCGCCACGGCTGGCGGAGGCTGCAAAGGGGCGGGTGGCTCCGACCAAAGGGGCGCAAAAACCTCGGAGGGGGTGCCAAAGGAGTGGACCCTGGGGTGCTGGTAAGAGGGGGGAGTGCAACCTGTGCGAGGCACAGGAGGACACCAAGAGGTGGTGTCCAGGCGGCGTCTTCGCACCATCCGTGTTGGGAGAACAGGGCCTCCCAACAGGGAACGGGGGTAAGCTGCCCTTGCGGGATGTGTCACTCCTCCCGAGTGGTCTTCGCTGGCTGTGGGGCACTGTCAAGGATGCCAGGGACAACAACCCGGCCTGGATGCCTTGAGGGACCGGAGGAGGGTCTATGCCCACCATGGATCACGTGGGGGCCACCACCCTGGTTGCTTTAGGGGGCCACGGGTTGACGGCATGGATGCCCAACCCTCTAGGGGCCTGTGGTCACCGCCAGGGGGTGCCCCAGTGCCTTGGGAACCCTGGACCCCACTACTTCCGCCACACCAGGAAGTGCTGGGGGTAAGAGGAGCAAGAACACCCGGAGGACTTCCGGCTACACAGTTGGTGCTTCCACCACACAGGGGTGTGTCGGCGGAAGCTCCTCAGGAAGCACCTGGAGCCCATCCGGGCATGCATAAAAGGGGCCGCCTCCCTCCAGTCGATGGCAAGAATCAGGTGGAAGTGGATGGAGCTCGGAGGAAAGGAGTGAAGGCGGTCTGAGGACTGAGCAAGGCATCATTGTGCGGCCAGGACTTGAAGGGGTGATTGGTGCTGCGGCACTGGGTTTGTGCACTTGACTTTTGTAAAATAGTTGATAATAAACACGTGTGGTGAAACAACATGTCTGCCTGTCTGTGTCCGGGCTGTACCCCACACTATCTATCTATCTATCTATCTATCTATCTATCTATCTATCTATCTATCTATCTATCTATCTATCTATCTATCTATCTATCTATCTATCTATCTATCTATCTGTCTGTCTATCTATCTAATCTAATCTAGCATTTTAATCCTTTGCCTGAGCAGCTAATCATTATGATGTTACTACTTTTCTTTTCAGTGTGTCATATAGAGTGCAAAAATGTTGCACAAGAAACAAGAAAAGCCATCTGCAGCCTTGACTTTTACAACCCCAGAGAGTGTTTGCTTAATGCATGCATAAACAGAAAACAATGTAATAATATATGCCAGTTTATGTTTCAGTTGCATTTGAAAAGAGTTATAATTCTAAAGAAATGCACAAGAAAGCTGCTGTGCACCCTCATATTATTAGTTGTGCCTATTACAGGTTCATGAAAATTTTATTCTTATATACAATAGCAGCAGGCACCATATCTCAAGACAAAAGAAACAATTAGGAGGTTGACTGGCTGACATTTTGAAACCATTAGCAATATAAACTAATTGCTGAACACTTTTACTTAATTCCATTAATTAATTTTGCCGCTTACTAAAGTCTGTAGTGGAGTTGTGCTTTCTGCGTGAGATTGTTATTCTTTGGATATTACATACTGGTATATCAGAGAGCTAGAACCGTGTTCATGTGAAAATTTGTGATATTCATTCATCTTTCTTCCAGCTTAACGTCCATTTTCTGAGTTTAACCAGGATAATTATTCATGTATATCTGTTGTTATAAGCACAAATTATTAATAATACTAACATGCATGGTTAGCATCAATCAAAGGTGCAAAAATTTAATCTAAAAATCAAAGCTGCTAATCAACAGAAATCAAATTTATAGCACTTAAACAAACCAGGAAACTCCATTAATTGATTACTGTGTGATGATTCAGTTCTTAATGGGATTTAAGGGATTCCACAGCATGACACTCTCACATCTAAAAGATAAGGATGATCAACACTGGAACTTTCAAGAACTTCAATAATCCCTCAAAGCTGAAAGTTGTTAAGAAGCTACTTTATACTGGTTTCTGCCTATGTGTTGACTGGCCAGAAAAAAATCATTGCTTGTGTTGTTTCCTTGTACTCAGAAAGCATACGTTTAGGATGACTTCAGATTAGGAGACAAAAGAGAGCAGCATACTAATAATACTTCCTCTTTTTGTTTCTGCCTTATGGTTAACACAATTCTGACGATTTTCCTCTCTGCTGTTCAGTCCTAATACATCAGCTGCTTGAGGTTAGTCATTTATTATAAGACACATCCTGTGCAACAATCTTTTCAAAGTAATTAGCACATTCTCCACAAGACACAGGTTGGGAGGACTCTTGTAACTTGTCCAACCATCAATGAGGTCCTGGATAAAGGCAGTGCTAGCTGCATTCTTTCCACTCATTTGTGAGTTTATACATTTATATTACAGAATTTGATGTAAAAAATGGTCTCCATTTACATTGGTTGCTTATATTCTAATTTTGTATTGGAGACAGTAATACTTAATGCTTTTTCTTTTTAGCTTAACTTCATTCTTGAATCCGTGTTAAGTTCTGGTCTCAACTCTGTTATTTGGCTGTCTTCTGAATTTACCATACTATGAGGAAAGAGAATTATATGCACCTGGTGTGCTCCTGCGTTTTATGGAAATCTTTTTAGGACATAAAGAAGCAGTGTCCAGTAATTTTTTATACTTCAGTCTATTGTTAAAAAATATCCAATATATGATATGGCCTTGTACAAATGGTAGAATACTATATGCTTAATAATGAAATGAACGTTATCAGCATAACAACAAAATAATTGTCAGTCTGTGTATCCGTTCAACCAATAGTATTTTTTTTTCACTCAGTAAACCTGGACCAAGTCCACAAGGAAAACACGTGCAGCCCGAAATATAATCACAATCTGCCATTGGCTACATTTAAACACAGCTTCAGGCAAGCTAAAGTGGTTCTGTCCATCAGTGTGTATTGAGTCAAGACATGGAAGTCCCATTCTTTTATGTCTTTTATATAAATTATACTGTTATGTCTCAGCCAGGGTTCCTGCCTTGGCTGGGGTTCAAATTCATATTTTATATCTGTTTTGTTCATTTTTGACTCTTTTAATGTTTATTATTTGTATCTATCTTTGTTTTTTCTCTGCGTGTAATCCACCTTTGCTATGTTCCATGTGTTTTGTGAGTGGTCCCCCAAAAGGTAAAGCCACCTGCCTCTCACCACCAGGAACTGCCGTTCACCCAAGAAATCCCAAGGGTTTTCCACAGTTCCTGGAGGTTCATTGTGAATACACTAGGGAGTTGGTCTGTGTACTTGTGTTTACTGTGGTTTTTGTGAATTATTGGATCCCTCATTTTGTGACTTTCTGCTCCATTTTTTGACCTTGCTTTGGGAATCTGCATTAGGACTTGCCTTCGTGTTACAGGCAACTCCAATTTGCTTTTGTGGTCCATGGAGCTTTATTGTGATTGGAATTTTTTTTGTGAAGAATAGCATTTTTTATTTCTTAAAGTTTTGGTGTTTGCTCTGATTAAAGTTCAGGGGTCTGACAGTGATCTCTCTCTCAAGTGGGAAATAAGTGCTTTGGAACTCTATAGTGCTTGGGACTGCTAGCTCATGACAGATACTTCTGAAATTGCTGTTATTAACTCTTTGAGGGTTTCACTCAGAAATCAACATAAAATGTCTGTTGCTGCATGCTGTGGATGTCAGTTTGCCTAGAATGTGCGGCTTGCTTGCTGCCAGGCTGTCTTTGCTTGGCTGGGGCAGCAGCAGTGGTCACGGTCACAGTGCATTGCAATCTGCTTTCTAACTCTTATCATTGTTAAGTGTCAGTCTTCTCTGGCGAACATTGTCAGTACCACAGCTAGCTGGGGACCGATCAGCTGAAGCTGGAACCTCACATTCATTTTCGATCACTTGTATCAAAAACTAAGTCCGACAAGTCATAGTCCAGTTCAGAGATAATAGGCAAAACGTCGTCCACAGAGTATTTTGCTTTATGCATTTGCTTTGATCTCTCGAATTATATATATATATAGATGTTCAGTAGAAAGGGTGTAGCATCTTTTTCTAATAATCTGAGATAATGAACAAACATGGAAAATATTTTTTTTGGTTGAACCTGAAATTCAGGACAAAACCAGGAAACACTTCTTTACGCAAAGAGTTGTGAGAATTTGGAACAAAGTACCGAGACACGTAGAAAACTTTGACAACCTTTAAGGTTGAGATATTGGGATTGAGATATTGGATGAGATATTGGGAAAGCTTAGCTATGAGCTAAACAAACAAGCTTGATGGCCTCCTCTCAGGGCCTTTTGAACCTGAAGAAAAGGGCTTTTAAAGGCGGTGATCAGCATGAGCTCAAGCACGTGCAGAAGGAACTCCGAGTCCAGCTCAGGGCAGCAAAGGAGCAGTACAGGAGAAAGCTGGAGCAGAAGTTGCAGAATAACAGCATGTGGCAGAGAGACGGGCGCTGAGCAGGCTCCTGTCAATCTTGGAGAATCCACTGCATCCACTGAACAGGATCATCTCCAGACAGAGGAGCAGCTTCAGTGACAGACTGCTATCACTGTCCTGCTCAACTGACAGACTGAGGAGATCATTCCTCCACCACACTACGCGACTCTTTAGTTCCACCCAGGGGGGTGAACGTTAACATTATGCATTTCTAATCTTTTATGCCCAGGAGCAAGGTCATTCACATTGTTACATTTACTTAATTGGCTGATGCCTTTACTCATTTTCAATTAGAGCACAGACGGTCAAGTGACTTTGATTCTGGTCATGGAACAGTAGACCAATTATTTGTCCTTGTACAGATACAAACTTTTTGCATAGAATTTGTAAAGGGTTAATTTATATAGTTTGGAAAACATAAAATCCAACTACTAATCAGTTTTCTGCTTGTGTTGAAACATACCATACATGGCTGCAGCATTAAATGTTAATCCAGTTCTGGCATTTGATATTTCAGAATAAGTTTCATTTCATGAATGAATGTTTTGTTTTGAAAATAATTTCATATGCTGTGATCCTAAATATGTAAAGCATATAAAAGTTAAATCAATTATGTAAAAAACACACACGATTTTCCTCTTCTTAAAATGTTACAACAAAATCTTGTGTGTTTGTCAGTCTTACAACAGTAACACTGACAACTTCACAGACATTTTTTTTCTTGTATAAAACATTAAGCAATTCCGCACTTACAACAATATTATACTAAAATGTTCTGTTTTTAGAAAGAGTCATAGTAAAAACAATAATCTTGAATATATTTTGATATTAAATGTTAGAATATCTGGCAGAATCTAAGCAATCATTAATAACTGTTTCAACTGCACAATATAGTTACTGTATTTTCCAGAATTTTATTTTAAAAATTTAATTCTAATTAGACAAAATATATTTAGTTTGCAGAACTCATTAGTGAGTCTCTTGAGGATGAGTTTATAGGAAAGGTGATATATAAATAAACTGTATTATTATTATTATTATTATTATTATTATTATTATTATTATTATTATTATCCCATAACTAAAGTAACCTTTTTTACTTGAAAGTCAACTAACATGTATTTTGAATCAACAAATAAACAAATAAGATTTTCTTTTGAAGGTTTTTAATTACTTTTTCCTTTTGGTTATAAACACATTGTAAAGTAAGAATTTCCTTATGAGACACATTTAGATTTAATTTTTATCAAACACTTCTAGTATAGTAAATACAAATAAGTCACTTTGGTCTAGAAACAAAAGCTACTGCTAAGAAAGGGTCAGAATGGACTGGTGACACTCAAGGCCTAAATAACAAAGGTTATCAGCTGATCATTTGACCTTTTAATTAGACAATTTAGAAATGGTGCAGAGATGTCATGGAAAGGCTGAAAAATCAGTAACAGCTGATGTATATAAGGATGCTATGAAACAGAAATATACGCTTAGAAAGGATTTCACCTTAACAGTATTGTTTCACCCTATTAACGTTAGACAAAGGGTGGATCATCTGCTAACCTTGTTTGATTTTTTCCATGCTGTTACCAAAGTTGTATTAAAAAGATCTTTATATTTACTTGTGATGTTTATCCCAGAAATTTAGACTGTTTTGATAGAATGAACAAATAGATGTCCAATCTAGGATGGTGTGCTAGAGAGTTCACTGGAAAAGCACATTTTATCAAATTAATTTTGAGTCCAGATGCCTTTTTAAATTGTGCAAATACATTAGGACTAATTGTAAACATATTTATGGGTCATATATAAAGTACATTATCAGTGTATAGTGATTCTGTTCGATTGCCTCTCTGATAATCCACTTTATCTGTGATGTATGTTGAAAATGAATAGCTAATGGTTCAATGACTATTTCAAAAAGCACTGGTGATAGAGGGCACCCATGTTGAGTACCATTCTAGCTGAAAGTAATCTGAGTTTGTGTTGTTAATACAAACTGATGCTTCTGGCAGGTAGAAATTAATTGTATACATGCAGATATGCTTGAACCAAACCCAAATGTGTGTAATATGGTGTATAGATAGTCTGATTCGACACTGTCAAAGGCCTTTTCTGCATCTGAAGATAATGAGATCTCTGATGTGTTATATTTTGTGCATGACTATATTTTATTAATGAATCCAGTTTGGTCTTGTGATAATACAGAAGGAAGCACTTTCACATTCTTTCTGGCTAAAGCTTTGGGTAGTATCTTAACACCATTACTCAGAAATGAAATTGGTCTGCATGATGCACATTGTAGTAAGTCCTTATTTTTCTTTGAAGAAATGGTAATTAATGCTTGGAGAAATGTTTGAGGCACATTTTTGCTATATCTAACGTCTATAAATGTTGTCGATAATAATGGATCTAACTTACTTGAATTTTTTTTTAATTGCACTGGGTAGCTATCAGGTCGTGCTGCTTTTCCACTCTGGAATGAGTTTATAGCATCCAGTAGTTCTCAGAGTGTCAGAGGTTTTTCAAGTTCTTTAGCTCTAACAGTATTGAGCTGGGGCATTTGTCAGTCAGTCATTTTCCAACCCGCTTTGTCCTAAACAGGGTCATGGAGGGGATGCTGGGGCCTATCCCAGCTAGCATAGGATGCAAGGCAGGAACAAACCTTTGACTGGGTGCCAGTCCGTCACAGGGTGAACACACACACACTCACACACAAATACAGACACACACTCCAAACACACACTACGGCTAATTTAGTATAGCCAGTCCACCTAACTTGCATATCTTTGGACTATGGAAGGAAACCAGAATGCCCAAAGGAAGCCAATGAAGACACAAGGAGAACAGGGGAACTCCACAGAGGGAGGACAAGAGATGTCAGCCCTGGTCTCCTTACTGCGAGACAGCAACAGTACCACTGCACTACCATGATCCATGTTTTTATCTCCTGTTGGGTTGGCATTTTCTATTATTGCATTGTGAGCTTCCTGCTTCTGGTTTGTTCAGCTAAAATCTTATTAGCCTTCACTTTTTGTTCATGATAATGATGTTGTTCAGTTCTTTTTGCTGTCAAGTGATTAAACTCTAATTGTAGACGTTGCGTATTCATGATCAATTCTGGAAATCTCACTCCAATTTATTTTATGACAGAGATATGAAATAATCTGTTCTCCTAAAAAAATGCCATCAATGTTTCCAAAGTGTCTTGCACAAACCTCTGATGATCCTTTAGTCTGTAAAAAAAATAATCAATTTGCTTGAAGATGAGGCGAGGGTCTATACATTAAGTAGAAATTAGTTACTTTTTAAATTTTATATTGCATGCACGTAATCTTCTTTTATTGTAATTTATTTTCTATTTAATAAAATTAGATAAAAATAATTTGCCATGGATTCTTAAATTTTGCTTGCCTCAAAGGTTCATGTGGTGAAGAAGAGGTGTAAACCAAGGTGTATCGTTGAATAAAGCAGGGGTAGTGATGAGTAGGTAATAGAACAGCAGGCACTTCAGGGAAACAACTAAGTGCTTGTTCTGGAACTGTGGGGGAACCCTTAAGAGCCCTAAGGTCACCATTACATTCAGATCTCTCACCCCATTGCCTGGGAACCCACCATCCTCACTGTAGTTATCATTGCAATTAAATTCAGTATGATTTATAAAGTATACTTCCCTATAAAAAGCTAAGCATGCCATTATTCATAGTTACAATATATTTAAAATAAACATAATATTTATTATCTGTGGTGGGCTGGTGCCCTGCCCGGGATTTGTTTCCTGCCTTGCTCCCTGTGTTGGCTGGGATTGGCTCCAGCAGACCCCCGTGACCTTGTAGTTAGGATATAGCGGGTTGGATAATGGATGGATGGATGGATAAAATTTATTCTATAAATGTATTGCATAGTACCTTGGGAGAATATGCAGGAAAATACATATTCAGTGGCAGCAATCTAATAATTACAGGGAAGAAGCTACTTAGCTGGCACATGGATCTGACTTAATTGACTTGTGCACCATCTGTAAAGTTGTGAAGATTTACTGCTAATACAATTTTGAAAAGTAGAAAGGGACAAGGAGTGATATCTGATGAAGATGGACTGGTTGTCCACTTGGTGAGCTCTCAACAATCTGGTGCTAAACAATTTGAAAATTAAGAAAATGGCTGTGAATTTTAGGATTCTTCCCAGTCTTCCTACACTCCTCGTTATTAATGATTTCACCATCATATTATTAAATTATTGGGCTCTCCAATTACTGTACATACAGTAAGTGGAAAAAAACCCAAAACCATACTTAATAAAAAATGTTATATTTATAGTAAAAATCTGGCAGCTGTGGTTGCAAGAATTTTACTGAAAAAAATAAGGTAACAATATTTTTAAGTCTACAGTATAACTTTATAGTAAATAACTTTTTTTCTTTACAACACATTACAATAGAAGTGAACATTTAATCATAACCTGAGGTCATTAAACTATTATACTGCTGTCAGGATCAAATACTAGTACACAGTCTACATCAGTAAAGTAACAGCAAACCAATAACAAACATGTTGTTTCATTTAATTACCGTTTTTACTCATGTACCACGTACCCTTGTGTAAGGCGCGCACCCTAATTTTTACAAAGAAAATGTTTTGCTCCGTGTATGACGCACATTGATTGTATAGGAAGCGTTTGAAGAGAGAGAGAGCGCAAGCAAGAGAGAGCGCGAGAGCGTGAGCGAGAGAGAGAGTGCGAGCAAGCAAGAGAGAGAGCGAGCGAGCGAGCCCAAGCAGAAGAAGTAAACATTACAGAATTACATTTCCTCGTGTATGACGTGCACCTGATTTTTAATGCTAATTTTCAGTATATACATTGAAAAGAATTCAATGTTTAAGGAAGTTATGGCACATTATCTGGTGAAGAAGTAATGTTTGCTTTTGTGGTGTATGGTGTCCTACAGGTATGCCAGCTTATTGATTACAACCCTCCATAAATCAGCTTCCATAACCTCAAAAAACTTTCAACACAGAAAAATAAGTCTGATAACTTTGTTTAATTTTTTCCCTACTGTGCAAAGGTATGTGGTTCACCAATAACAATATGGTTAAAGGGGGCATTTCCTCATACAAATATCATAACTTCGGTGTTACTGAAACTGTTTTACATTTTACACTTCTTTACCTTTGCTATTTAACTGTTTTATCCTGTAAAATTAACAGCAATTTTTTTCAGTGTTTAGTAAAAAAAAACTCAAAAATGTATGTCATTTTATGGAATCAAAATTATAATCTATCTATGGATATCCAGGTTTTTAAGATGCTCATTAAACACACACTCCAGCTTGTTTGGATAGCAGAAAAAATTATTCTGGTATTACAGGACTTATACGATCTAGGATCAGTAAACCTGCTGTAGATGCCACGTGGGCTGGACGGGCATCCCTGCCAGGAGAGGGGATGGTTCCTTGCCCGGACTGGAGACAGATTAGGACAGATTAGCATCCCGGCCGGGGAGGGAAATGGAGCAGACCCGGAAGGGAGAGCTGGAAGGAATGGACGGACAGCCATCTACTCTGCATCCTGTATAACCAAAGACCACATTTATGATACTCTCTATAAGTTATTACCCTCAGAAAAAAATGTAATGTTACTATTAAAGCAAGAACCTTTTGGTTTGTCAATGGTCTCTTTCCTACTATCTGTTTCGTCAACCATAACTTTTGATTTGCCTCTCAGCCATTGTTAAGAAGTGCATAAAAAATGTTTCTCCTGTCACTCTCAGATCATTTTAGAAGCACCATGAACCACCAAGAAGGAACAAAACTGTTTCCATGACCTGTTCTGATAAATGAAGAAATGTTAGCAGTCCATGAGGCTTCAAATCTGCATTATATCTACAGTCACAAGCGGCTCACAGAGCTGCTCCTGCATGTGTAAGCCTCATAACATAAAGGTGATGTCACCCTCTCTCAGGTGACATCTTTCTTTTCAGCTTTTTGCTATGATGTGTGTTCCTTTATCCAGGTGTCCTACTCTTAGGAGTCTTCCTTGCCTATTATCGTGACACAAGCCATCACTTCTACTGTGTCTCTTTGTGATAAAAGCTGGGCTGCACTCCATCTAATTAAGGGTAGCTAGATAAATGATTACTAAGGACTGGATGCATCAACAATTAAAAATGTGAATTACTGAAATACAAATTAAACTAAACTAATTAAATAAATTGCAAAACCAAAAAAAATATTAATACTACTACTTGTGACTTTTACAGAAATGCTTCGTACACCTATTATGATGTCATGTGAGGAATTACAACGAATCTAGATAAGTGCTGGGGCACCAATTGGGCCGCCCCATTTAATCAAGCAAACCAAAAGAAACTTAAACAGCAGTCAATGGCGTAACGGATAATTTCAGCAATCTCACAACAACTTTCGGATCGGGATTGTAGCTCCGTCTCTGTCAAACACCAGTTCATAATGATACGCCACCTTCTGTGAACTTCTCAAATGTACAGGGTGGTCCAGATCGTCTGGATGACTTTGATTTATGCTGGGATGATTCCATTTCGGCGCAAAGACGATTCTTCATGTCATCAGTTCGCACACTTCTCAATGGTCCAGGATTTTTCGGGTGATTTTCTGTGTAATAAACTTAATAAGTTATAGTGTAATGAAAATTGCATAATTAGATCTGGACCACCCTATATAGTCCTCCAACCAGAAGGGTCTGGTCTGTTGTCCTCTTTGGGCATCTTCTCTGTGCTGTGGGGAGAGAAAGAGATGATACGATTAGCGACAGCACCCTCTCTTATCTTGGGGTGGTGTTGCTTACCAAGGATGAGAAGGGGAGGGTGATCCTCAGACATGCATGCATGCATCACAAATCCATCTACTGTGTTGCATCCATTAGTTTTCCTGTCCCCTACTGACTGACTGTGTGTTATTCTGCATCTGTTCCCCTTGATTTTCATACTAGATTCAGAGGATATTACTTGTTCACCGTATAGGGTACTGACTTTCTGTTCTGGTTAGCTTCAGTGTTTCCTTCTACAAAAGTGAAAAGTGATAGATAATGTGCTATAACGGTTGGTTTACAATGATCCATTTTCTCAGTCATAGAGTTATGACTTATCCACTGCATTGACACTTGTGTCAGCCATTTCTTAGTAGTTTCTGGCTTTGTTTCAAGCCATCCATTTTCTATTCTGCTTATACAACAAACTCAAAAGTTATGTTAAACCAGCCAGTGATGTTCCTGACTGTGTCAATGACAGCAGGTCTCTAAGATATAAAGATAAGCTATCTTTCTAGCAAGCATGTTTATGTACGTGAGAGTTTTGCAAGCACATGATGTAACAGGCAATTAAAAAAATGTGCTGATATACACACAATGTGCTCTGTGCAATGATGTGCACAGTGCAATGTCTAAAAAATTTACTTCATTGAATATTTTTATTTGCTTGAAAGATTTTTTTGTTCAGAATAAGTGAAGACATCCAAATTGGGCCTGATAAACAGGTTTGTCACAGTTATGTCTTGTCAGCCTATATGCATCAAATATTTAAAAATCCGAGCCATTTTGAAGACAATAAATGCTCCAGCCCAACAATATTCAGCAATCCGTTCCACATAATTTCAGAAATGTACCTTTGACAGGTTTACATTTGTGTCACTGTGTTCATAGTGAAGGGCTTCATTTAAAGTAAATGCTGGAAAACACTTGACTAACTCCTTTCATAATTTAAGCACTTCAATCATGTCCCCTCTTAATCTCTCTTTGCTGAAACCAAATAGGTTCTACTCCTTCAGTCTGTCCTTAGAGCTCATACCTCGCAGCCCTGAAATCAGCCTAGTCACTCTTCTCTAGCTCTGCTATGTCTTTATTATAACTTGGAGGCCAAAACCAGCACTCCAAACGAGGCCTCACTAGTGCATTATACCACTTCATTCCACCTTGTTTGTTATTATCTGCAGACTTAACTAGATTGTTATATTCATTCTTTATCAACATTGTTTATATATATATATATATATATATATATATATATATATATATATATATATATATATATATATATATATATATATATATATATATATATATATATATGTATTCATAGCATCCATAGTCTGAGTCTTGATCTGATTGTATGGGTGGTTACCTACCAGGTAACGCATGTGGTTGGTCTGCCAGTCGGCAAACATCCGCCACGGACCCTCTCAGTTGCAAAAAGCAGAGCATAGAATGTTACATAGTTTACTGTCATAGTTTACTGTTTACCTTATTTGGGCTCATCAGGCATACACACTCCATTGCACTCCTCACGGGGAGCAAACCTCATACATCAGTGTCAGAGACAAAGCCTCTTTATGCTGTGCCACGGCATGTGGTTTGTTTATTTGACAGCCTGGAGATCAGAGTAATTAAATTCATAGCATCTGTAGTCTTGATCTGATTGTATGGGTGGTTACCTACCAGATAATGCATGTGGCTGGTCTGCCAGTTGGCAAACATCCACCACGGGCCCTCTCAATTGCGAGAAGCAGATCATAGAATGTGACATCCTAGGTTTGATCCCTGCGAGGGGTGCAATGGAGTGATGAGCCCAAATAAGGGTGAAACACGTGTCGCGTACTCTTTGCATTATTTTACAGTAAACTATGTAATACATATAAAGATATATACTCAGCAAAAAAAGAAACTTCCTCTGATTTTCAACTGTTTTTACTTTTAGTAAACTTAATTTGTAAATATTTGTATGAACACTAAAAGAGTCAACACCATAAGACATAAACTAAAAATGTTTCACAATGTGTCCCTGAATGAAGGGAGGCTCAAATTCAAAAGTACCAGTCAGTATCTGGTGTGGCCACCAGCTGCTTGAAGTACTGCAGTGCATCTCCTCCTCATGGACTGGACCAGATTTGTCAGTTCTTGCTGTGAGATGTTACCCAACTCTTCCACCAAGGCACCTGCAAGTTCCTGGACATTTCTGGGGGGAATGGCTCTAGCCCTAACCCTGCGATCCAACAGGTCCCAGACGTGCTCAATGGGATTGAGATCCGGGCTCTTCCACTGTGAGGATGATCAGCTGTCCTTCCTGTCTCCCTGTAGCGCTGTCTTAGGCGTCTCACAGTGCGGACATGGCAATTTATTGCCCTAGCCACATCAGCAGTGCTCATTCCTCCCTGCAGCATGCCTAATGCACGTTCACGCAGATGAGCAGGGACCCTGGGCATCTTTCTTTGGGTGTTTTTCACAGTCGGTAGACAAGTCTCTTTAGTGTCCTGCGTTTTTAGAACTGTGACCTTAAATGCCTACTTTCTGTAAGCTGTTAAGATCTTAACGACCATTTCACAGGTGCATGTTAATTAATTGATTATGGTTAATTGAACATGCATGGAAAACGTTGTTTAAACCCTTTACAATGAAGATCTGTAAAGTTATTTGGATTTTTAAAACATTATTGTTGAAATACACAGTCCTGAAAAGGGACGTTTCTTGCTGAGTATATATATATATATATATATATATATATATATATATATATATATATATATATATATATATATATATATATATATGCTCAAAAAATAAAGGAACACTTTGAAAACACATCAGATCTCAATGGGAAAAAGAAATCCTGGATATCTATACTGATATAGACTAGGTAATGAGTGAAAAAATTATGTGGCAGGCTAGTCCATTTTGCCAAAATTTAATTGCAGCAACTCAAAATTGTACGCAGCGCTTTTTATGGCCCCTGTGTTCTTGTATAAATGCCTGACAACATCGGTGCATGCTTCTAATGAGATGACAGATGGTGTTGTGGGGATCTCCTCCCAGATCTGGACCAGGGCATCACTGAGCTCCTGGACAGTCTGAGGTGCAACCTGGTGGCATTGGATGGACCAAAACATAATGTCCCAGAGGTGTTCTATTAGATTTAGGTCAGGAAAGTGTGGTGGCCAGTCAATGGTATCAATTCCTTCATCCTCCAGGAACTGCCTGCATACTCTCACCACATGAGGCCAGGAATTGTCGTGCACCAGGAGCCACTGTACCAGCATAGGGTCTGACAATGGGTCCAAGGATTTCATCCTGATACCTAATGGCAGCCAAGGTGCCTTTGTCAAGCCTGTAGCGGTCTGTGTGACCCTCCATGGATATGCCTCCCCAGACAATCATTAACCCACCACCAAACTGCTCATGCTGAATGATGTTACAGGCAGCATAATGTTCTCCATGGCTTCTCCAGACCCTTTCACTTCTGTCACGTGCTCAGGGTGAACCTGCTCTCATCTGTAAAAGCACAGGGCACCAGTGGTGCATCTGCCAATTCTGGTATTCTATGGCGAATGCCAATCGAGCTGCATGCTGCTGGGCAGTGAGCTCAGGGCCCATTAGAGGACATGGGGCCCTTGGGTCACCCTCATGAAGTCTTTCTGGTTGTTTGGTCAGAGACATTTACACCAGTGGCCTGCTGGAGGTCATTTTGTAGGGCTTTGGCAGTGCTCATCCTGTTCCTCCTTGCCCAAAGGAGCAGATACTGGTCCTGCTGATGGGTTATGGACCTTCTATGGCCCTCTCCAGCTCTCCTAGAGTAACTGCTTGTCTCCTAGAATCTCCTCCATGCCCTTGAGACTGTGCAGGGAGACACAGCAAACCTTCTGGCAATGACACGTATTGATGTGCCATCCTGGAGAAGTTGGACTACCTGTGCAACCTCTGTAGGGTCCAGGTATCGCCTCATGCTACCAGTAGTGACACTGACTGTAGCCAAATGCAAAACTAGTGAAGAAACAGTCAGAAAAGATGAGGAGGGAAAAATGTCAGTGGCCTCCACCTGTTAAACCATTCCTGTTTTGGGGGTCATCTCATTGTTGCCCCTCTAGTGCATCTGTTGTTAATTTCATTAACACCACAGCAGCTGAAACTGATTAAGAACCCCCACTGCTACTTAACTGACCAGATTAATATCCCATAAGTTTCATTGACTTTATGCTATACTCTGATTAAAAAGTGCTCCTTTAATTCTTTTGAGCAGTATATATATATCCATCCATTTTCCAACCCGCTGAATCCGAACACAGGGTCACGGGGGTCTGTTGGAGCCAATCCCAGCCAACACAGGGCACAAGGCAGGAATCCAATCCCAGGCAGGGTGCCAACCCACCACAGTATGTATATATATATATATATATATATATATATATATACACTAGGGGGCTCTGCCCCCTGCTCGCTTCGCTTGCCAACCCCGGGCGGGTGCTATGCGCCAGCCACTTTGCGTCTCTGCTGCTTGCGTGTGTGTATTTCACTTTCACCAAACAACAAATCTTTTAATTCTTGCAGATACGCCTCTTCATTGAGAAGATACACTACTTTTTCCTGAGGGCAACACAAATTAGACGATCTACAAGTCTCTGACTTAAAGGTTAAAGCTGAACAATATACTTCTGTCACATCACCTATGTCCATATATTCAATCTCTTTTCACTGTTCCGTTATTTCATCGAGTAATAATTTCCATTTCATAGCACTAATACGATCTCTACTACTATCAATTTTTTGAGACTTTTAAAATTGTGTACTTTCATAATCTTCAACCTGCTCTGCAAAAACACCAACGTTTTTGAACCTCTTTACGATGTTCTACTTTGTCTTCTACTCTTTGTCTTTTATTTCCAACCTGCTTGGAGCTGAGAGCGCTGGAACTGTGTCTGACAATAGCATTGACATGAATGAGAAGTGAGTGGACTGTGGTCGTGGTTGTAAATGTTTGAGAGGAGGGCGGGGCCTGTCAAAATCTCTTGGCAAAAAGTCTCATCTCACGGGATATGAAATTATCTCTCGTGGCAGTTGAAATTATCCCTGAGAAAGTCTCGTCTCAGGATTTCCTTTTATAATATATATATATATATATATATATATATATATATATATATATATATATATATATATATATCTTCTATACTGATAAAAGGCAAAGCCCTCACTAACTCACTCACTCACTGACTCACTCACTCATCACTAATTCTCCAACTTCCCGTGTAGGTAGAAGGCTGAAATTTGGCAGGCTTATTCCTTACAGCTTACTTACAAAAGTTAAGCATTTCGAAATTCTACACGTAACGGTCGACAACATCCACCATGTTCAACATTTTTATTTATGGCCCCATCTTCACGAAATTTGGTAGGCAGCTTCCCTGCGCTAACCGAAACCAACGAACGTACTTATTTCGATGGTATGACACCACTGTCAGCCGCCATATTGAACTTTCCAACGTCATTAATTCTCCAACTTCCCGTGTAGGTAGAAGGCTGACCCCATCTTCACAAAATTTGTTAGATGGCTTCCCTGCACTAACCAAAACTGATGTGCGTACTTATTTCGGTGATATGACGCCACTGTCGGCCGCCATATTGAACTTTCCAACATCACTAATTCTCCAATTTCCCGTGTAGGTAGAAGGCTGAAATTTGGCAGGCTCATTCCTTACAGGTTACTTACAAAAGTTAAGCAGGTTTCATTTCGAAATTCTACGTGTAATGGTCATAATGGTCAACAACGTCCGCCATGTTGAACTTTCTTTTTTTTTTTTTTTATTTTTTTTAATTTTATTACAATCCATACAAAGCAATCAAGTTTTTACAAAGAGAAAAATTAAGTTAAGAACAGATCGATCCCCACCCCTGAGAGAGAGAGCAAGCCAAACGGTGCTAAATTTAAGGCTTGTAAATATACCTAAATTAATAAATTCTCTGTGCTTTCTGAACTTATTTTAAAATATTACTGATTAGATCCTGCCATGTTTTGAAAAACGTCTGTACGGATCCTCTAACTGAGTATTTGATTTTTTCCAACTTCAAATAATATAACACATCAGTTTCCCACTGACTTAAAGAGGAGAGTTTGGGTTCTTCCAGTTTATCAGAATAAGTCTGCGTGCCAAAGTGTAGTGAATGCAATCACAATTTGTTTGTCTTTCTCCACTTTAAACCCATCTGGAAGAACCCCAAACACAGCTGTTAATGGGTTAGGAGGGATTGTGAGTCCAAGGCTATCTGAAGGTAATTAAAAATGTTTGTCCAGAATAATGTTAATTTGGTGCAGGCCCAGAACATGTGACCCAGTGAGGCTGGGACTTGGTTGCAGCGTTCGCAGGTTGGATCATGCCCTGGAAACATTTTGGAGAGTTTTAGTCGAGACAGATGTGCTTGATATATAATTTTAAGTTGTATAATTGTATGCTTTGCATATGGAGCTCAGTGAATTCTCTGCATTGCTACTTTCCACTCCTTTTCTGATATATTAATTGAGAGATCTTTTTCCCAGTGTCCTCTTGGATCTTTGAAAGGGAGGGATTGTAAAATGATTTTATATATTGTAGAGATGGAGTCTAAGTCCTTGAGATTGAGCAATATTTTTTCCAGCATGGATGAGGGTGCAAGATGAGGAAAATCTGGAAGGTTCTGTTTAACAAAGTTCCTGATTTGAAGATAGTGAAAGAAATGTGTAGCTGGAATGTTAAATTTGGAATGTAATTGTTCATAGGATGCAAAGACGTTGTCTATATAAAGATCTCTAAGCAAGTTAATTCCAAATTTTTCCAGATATTAAAACTGCATATGTTTGTGAAGGTTGAAAGAGGTGGTTCTCTTGCAGAGGTGCCACAGATAGAAGCTTCTCCGTCTTAAAATGCTTTCTACATTGGTTCCAGATTCTAAGTGAGTGGAGCACAATTGGGTTATTAGTATATTGCCGATAGCGTGTGTTTATTGGAGCACAGAGCAAGGAATACAAAGAAGTACTGCAGGATTTTACTTCTATTGCGGACCAAGCCTGTGTATGTTCTTCTATTTGTGTCCAGGTTCTTATCGCCTGTATATTTGCTGCCCAGTAATAAAACTGGAAGTTAGGTAGAGCCATGCCGCCTTCTGCCTTTTGTCTTTGTAGGATCGCTCTTTTGATGCGTGGATGTTTTGAATTCCAAATAAATGAGGTTATTGTTGAATCTAATTGCCTAAAAAATGATTTATTAATGTATATTGGGATGTTTTGAAATAAAAAAGGAGTTTGGGAAGAATAATTATCTTAACAGTGTTAATTCTTCCAGCTAGAGTGAGACGAAGGGTTGACCATCTATGCAAGTCTTGTTTAATTTTTTCCATGCAGACGGAGAAATTTTGTTGATATAGAGCTTTATGTTTACTTGTGATGTTTACCCCTGAACTTTCTTATTTATGGCCCCATCTTCACGAAATTTGATAGGTGGCATCCCTGCGCTAACCAAAACCGATGTACATACTTATTTCAGTGGTATGATGCCACTGTCAGCCGCCATATTGAACTTTTCAACGGTCTTTGTTACTTATGGGCCCATCTTCAAGAAATTTGAGCACGGGGTTCCCAACACTAGCTGAATCCTACTTACGTACATATATACGTCCATAGCCTGCAGCTCGGTCACCGTGTGAGGCGCCGTTGGGTCCCCCATCCCAACGCCTACCACGTTGTTGGCTGCCTGCCTATATAAGACCGTCCTTCGCTCCAGTCTCTACATTCCCTTCCTTGCTTCGCCACGGGATTCATGTCTCCCTGCTAATAACTACAGCCTTTTTATTTAATCCACGGCTTCTCCGCTGTTTTATTGTTCATTTATTACGATTATAGTTATTGTGTAGGTATTTTAGACTTAGTTTACATTGTTCAGGTACACCATTTCCTTTATCATTTCAACCGTACCCCCATTAACATATCTATCGAGGTGATCACCATCGATCAAAGAACTGTCACTTACCGAGTGGTTTCCATGCCCGGAGATGGCACCTACTTTTTCCATTCTCTTTGTTATATATTGCATGGCCATATCAGGCTCACTCTTGATATCCGGAGGAACATCGTGTCTTATGTATTGAATGACTGGGACAGGTTCAAGGTGGTCGACTGATGATGGTACAGGAGATAATTATACTACACAGGAGCACTATAAGAGTGAAATGCTTAAGCCCTTCACCTATGGATCTGCATGTCAGTTGATGGCTGCCGCTGAATTGTTCGGTTGTCGCTTTCAAGTGTACTGAAATGGCCAAATATTTTACACCTTTCAACAACCGCCAATGCCTCTTAAACATCTTAGATTGACAGGTGACGATTTCAGTAGTGGACACTTTGATGTTTATGAATGTTTAAACTCTCAAAAGCTGGATGTGAAGTTATCAATGAAACCGGTTATATACTTACAACGCTTGACAGATGCCTAATGTCTCTTCAACACAAGTCCTACAAATACTGTCGTAATTGAAACAAACCATGAAACTCAAACCGATTATGACAGCATCAATCCAAGCTGTGGAATTTGAAACAAGATTGCTTTTCACATGGCCAACTGTACGTTGCATGCTCAAGAGTAAGCTCAGCGCACAGCTTGGTCATGTTACAACCGGAGGGCCGAACTCACAATGTGGTATACAAAGAGATCCTTAACAAATAATTATTGCCATATTTTCCCTCAGTTTAAAAAGGTTTAATTTTCTTCTTAATAAAAATTTTAAGGCAGTACTTCGCTGCTGCGAAGCGCAGGTATTTTGCTAGTATATATATACATTATTTATATATATATATATATATATATATATACTGTATATATATTTTATATAGTTTATATATACATTAAAAAGAGCAGCACCCTCAGCACTAATCCCTGAGGGGCACAAAATTTTAAGATCACCTATTTCTGGAAAAATTTGCCTTACCATAACCATGTTTAAGCCAATTTCCCGCATATCTACATACTGCATATTGAATTTTCACATCTTTTAACCTTTCATTTGGCACCTTATCAAAAGCTTTCTAAACATTAAGATAATTAATATATGTACCACTCTAATTGTATTGCTTCTTTTGTTTTTGTTGCTTGCAATAGAATTCCAGTGTATTAGTGAAATGCAATCTTCCCCCTCTTAATCCATGCTGTTTATTAATACACTTGTTCTTGCCATGCGATGCTCAATGTTTTCCTTAATGATTACTCACATCAATATAACCATGATGCATGTAAGGCTACTGGCCCATACTTATTCATTTATATAAAAAGACAATGTTTGCTAGCTTCTACTCATTAGGAATTTCTCCTGTGTTGAGTAATTTGCAACAAATAATACATCTGGGCTTATAAATGTACTTACTAGTTACTAAACTTGTTAGATTTCAGCCTATTTAATCTAAGCAGTACTTCTGTCTCTGTAATTTCCATATCACCTTGATAGTCCCGGCTACTGTTGGAAAATAAGCAATTTCTCATATGTATAAACTTCAGAAAAATACAAATTAAAAGCTTTCACTATTTCACTTTCTGTATATTTTAGATCACCCTTACTATTCTTAACGCATTTCACTTCCTCCTTGACCATTCTTTGCCACATCTATTTAAAATTTGCCAGACAAAGTTAAATCTTACGGTTTTAGTTTTTGAATATGCACTATGAATTCTATCCGGATTATTACGCAGTACTAAATCTTTGCATGCTTCCCCATTTGTTGGTGCTTTAACATACTGTGTTAGAAAAACAGTCAGTGACTATGACTAAAAACTCCTGCTCAGTTTTCCATTATTTGTAAGGTTAGCCCAGTTAATATATAAGTCCTCTATGACTATAAAATCCTCCTATAAGCCCATCCATCCATCCTCTTCCACTTATCCGAGATCAGGTCATGGGGGAAGCAGCTTGAGCAGAGATGCGCAGACTTCCCTCTCCTCTGCCACTTCTTCTAGCTCTTCCGGGGGGATTCCGAGGTGTTCCCAGGCCACCCAGGAGACATAGTCTCTCCAGCGTGTCCTGGGTCTTCCCCTTTCTTGCCCGGAACACCTCAACAGGGAGGCGTCCAGGAGGCATCCTGATCAGATGCCCGAGCCACCTCATCTGACTCCTCTGGATGCGGAGAAGCAGCGGATCTACTCCGAGCCCCTCCCGGATGACTGAGCTTCTCACCCTATCTTTAAGGGAAAGCCCAGACACCCTGTGGGAGGAAACTCATTTCAGCTGCTTGTATTCGCGATCTCGTTCTTTTGGTTACTACCCATAGCTCATGACCATAGATGAGGATAGGAACATAGATCGATTGGTAAATTGAGAGCTTTGCCTTACGGCTGAGCTCCTTTTTCACCATGACAGACCGATGCAGAGCTCACATCACTGCGAACACCGCACCGATCCGCCTGTCGATCTCACGCTCCATTCTTCCCTCACTCGTGAATAAGACCCCGAAATACTTGAACTGCCCCACTTGGGGCAGGATCTCGCCACCAACCCTAAGAAGGCACTCCAACCTTTTGTGGCTAAGGACCGTGGTCTCAGATTTGGAGGTGCTGATTCCCATCCCAGCCGCTTCACACTCAGCTGTGAACCAATCCAGAGAGAGCTGAAGATCACGGTCTGATGAAGCGAACAGGGCAACATAATCTGCAAAAAGCAGTGACCCAATCCTGAGTCCACCAAACTGGACCCCCTCAACACTCTGGCTGCGCCTAAAAATTCTGACCATAAAGGTTATGAACAGAATCGGTGACAAAGTGCAGCCCTGGTGGAGTCCAACTCCCACTGGAAACGGGTTCAACTTACTGCCGGCAATGCAGACCAAGCTCTGACACTGGTTGTACAGAGACCGAACAGCCCTTATCAGGGGGTCTGGTACCCCATACTCCCGGAGTACCCCCTACAGGATTCCCCGAGGGACACAGCTGAATGCCTTTTCCAAGTCAATTTAAACACATGTTAAATTGTTTGGTCAAACTCCCATGCACCCTCCAGGACCCTGTTAAGGGTGTAGAGCTGGTCCACTGTTCCACAACCAGGACGAAAACAACACTTCGACTATTCGAGGGACCCTCCTCTCCAGAAGACTGAGGAGTGTGATCCATCTGTAGTTGGAACACACCCTTCGGTCCCACCACTACCATCCCGGTCTGCCAATCCAGAGGCTCTGTTCCCAATGTCAATGCAATGTTGCAGAGGCGTGTCAACCAAGACAATCCTACAACATCCAGAGCCTTGAGGAACTCCGGGCGTATCTCATCCACCCCTGGGTCCCTGCCACCAAGGAGTTTTTTGACCACCTCGGTGACCTCAGGCCCAGAGATGGGGGAGCCCCCCTGTGAGTCCCCAGGCTCTGCTTCCTCATTGGAAGGCATGTTAGTGTGATTGAGGAGGTCATCGAAGTACTCCTCCCACCGACCCACAACGTCCCGATTCGAAGTCGGCAGTGCACCATCCCCACCATATACATTGTTGACACTGCACTGCTTCCCCCACCTGAGACACGGGATGGTGGACCAGAATCTCCTCGAAGCCATCCGAAAGTCGTTCTCCATGGGTTCCCCAAACTCCTCCCATGCCCAAGTTTTTGCCTCAGCAACCACCGAAGCCGCATTCTGCTTGGCCTGCCGGTACCTATTAGCTGCCTCCAGAGCCTCACAGGACAAAAGGGTCCTGTAGGACTCCTTCTTCAGCTTGACGGCATCCCTTACCACCGGTGTCCACCAATGGGTTCGGGGATTGCCGCCATGACAGGCACTGACCACCTTACGGTGACAGCTCCGGTCAGCCGCCTCAAAAATAGAGGCACGGAACATGGCCCATTCTGACTCAATGTCAACCACCTCCCTCGGGACGTAGTCGAAGTTCTGCTGGAGGTGGGAGTTGAAGCTACTTCTGACAGGGGACTCTGCCAGACGTTCCCAGCAGACCCTCACAATACGTTTGGGCCTACCAGGCATCACCACCAGGTGGTGATCAGTTGACAGCTCCACCCCTCTCTTCACCTGAGTGTCCAAGACATGTGGCCTCAAGTTCGACGACATGACCACAAAGTCAATCATCGAACTGAGGCCTAGGGTGTCCTGGTGCCAAGTGCACATATGAACACCCCTATGCTTGAGCATGATGTTTGTTATGGACAATCCATGATGAGCACAGAAGTCCAATAACAAAACACCACTCGGGTTCAGATCAGGAGGGCCATTCCTCCCAATCACGCCCTTCCAGGTCTCACTGTCATTGCCGACATGAGCATTGAATTCTCCCAGCAGAACGAGGGAGTCCCCAAAAGGTATGCCTTCCAGCACCCTCTCCAGAGACTCCAAAAAGGGTGGGTACTCCAGACTGCTGTTCAGCGCATATGCACAAACAACAGTTAGGACCCGTCCCCCCACCTGAAGGCAGAGGAAGGCTAACCTCTCGTCCACTGGGGTAAACCCCAATGAACAGGCTCCAAGCCAGGGGGCAATAAGTATGCCCACACCCACTCGGCACCTCTCACTGGGGGCAACTCAAGAGTGATAGAGAGTCCAGCCCCTCTCAAGGAGATTGGTTCCAGAGTCCAAGCTGTGTGCCAAAGTGAGCCCGACTATATCTATCCGGAACCTCTCGATCTCACGCACTAGCTCAGGCTCCTTCCCCTTCAGAGAGGTGACATTCCACGTCCCAAGAGCCAGCTTCTGTAGCCGAGGATCGGACCACCAAGGTCCCCGCCTTCGGCTACCACCCAACTGACACTGCACCTGACCTCCTTGGCCCCTCCCATAGGTGGTGAGTCCATGGGAAGGGGGACCCACGTTGCCTCTTCGGGCTGTGCTGGGCCAAGCCCCATGAGTGCAGGCCCGGCTACCAGGCGCTCGCCATCGAGCCCCACCTCCAGGCCTGGCTGCAGAGGCAGGCCCCGGTGACCCGCGTCCGGGAAAGGAAAACGCCGTCCAAAATTTTTATGGTTCATAGGAGGTTTAATGAATCGCTCATTGTCTCATCCCTCACCTAGGACCAGTTTGCCTTGGGTGACCCTACCAGGGGCATAAAGCCACGGACAACAGAGCTCCTAGGATCATTGGGACACGTAAACCCCACGACCGTGATAAGGTGGCGGTTCGAGGAGGGGCCTCCTCTAAGCTTGCTTGTTTAATATAACTAAAAAAATGCATTTTGACACCAATATTATTCTTCTGTTCCTAAATCCAAAAATTGATTGCCGATGAAGAAAAGTCTGTTTTGATTTTTTCTTATCCTTCCTAAATAATGCATATCTATTTATGTTGTACTTATTCCCATATCATGGATTTAGCCATGTTTCTGTTATCACTGTGATACTTTAACTATATGCAGCTACGTATAATTCCAACTTCTTTGTTTACATTTTGATACTCCTAGCATTAAGGAAAGCAATTTTAATATTGCTCATTTTATTTTGCCACTTTAACTCTGGGCTAGAGATTTCACAGCTACCTTATGTATTTCTATTCATACTACTACCTTATCATGATCAGGCTAATGGATTAAAATTTGTTTACAGTTGGCTTTTAAAAAGGCTTTAAGTATAAGCTGTGGTGTTTTGAAGATCAACGAATCAATTGATAATAATTGTTTTTTGTTCACAAGTATTAAATATGATTAATTTTCTGCCATCATTCTATTTTGTTTTCTTCACAGGCAATGTTATTCAGGGTTAGTTTTGTGACAGTTGCTATACTCTTGTTAGGCTTGACGACTGGGAGTAATGACGTCATGTGTCACTGTGTGACACGTGACATCATTACCACGATGGCACAGATGTGGTTGTTGATCATTTAAATTCATTAAAACAAAATCTTTACCATCTTTCTTATTGCTAGTTTCTAAGTACAGGTTACAAAAACATGTGGTTTCAGTACAAATTCTATGTTTTGTTTGTTTTTTGGCTCATGTTACTTTTTTTTATTTTATTTAAATATTACACTTTTTGTTTCCAACCCTTGCTTGAATTCTGACCTGTCAATGGCATATCCTGATAGTACTGTCTCTCTCTCTAACTACAGTTGTCTTGTGCAAGAAGTACGTATCTATCCCTTTACATGCAATTATAAATCTGGCCTCTCCTCTATTAATTATTATATTAATATTTCTTGAGTAACCTACTCATAAGCCTCACCAATGCATCAGTGACCCTCAGGTTCAAATGGAACTAGTCATGGCAGAATACATCCCATCTGTTGGAAGAAGCCCAAGTATCCCATAAACCTATGCCCTTCTGTTCTACACTAGAATTTGAGTCATGACCTAAATCTTCTTATACAGTATATTCAGTCCTGCCTGGGCTGGCATTTTACACAGGTGGAGGTTCTGATCACTGTAAGAATTATTACAAGAACAAGAAAATATGAACACATAACTCCAGTTCTTAAATCCTTACACTGGCTCCCGGTTAAGTTTAGGGCAGATTTCAAAATCCTTCTTTTAACATATAAAGCATTAAATGGCCGAGGTCCGGCTTACTTGTCTGAACCTAGCATGACTTACAAACCTGAGCGTACATTAAGATCTCAAGATGCCAGTCTGCTTATGATTCCAAGGATTAATAAAATAACAGTGGGAGGTCGAGCTTTTAGTTACAGGGCCCCTAAACTGTGGAATGGTCTTCCTGCTTCCATAAGAGATGCCTCTTCAGTCTCAGCCTTTAAATCCCGGCCGAAGACTCACTACTTCAGTTTAGCATATCCTGACTAGAGCTGCTGATTAACTGTACAGACTGCATCTCTGTTGTTAGTCATTAGCACTAAAAAATAAGTAACATGATTGTTATAATTTGTTACTATCCCTCACCTATTCTGTTTCTGTTCTCGGTACTCAAATGTGGCAATTGGTGCCACGGCCCGTCTGACAAGTTGTTTGCCTGCCTGTAGTAAAGTCATCCCTGATGGAGGATCACAGGAATCATGGGAAAAAGGGGTCCTTTCAACATTTCAGCCGTGGAATGGCCAAATGGGGAGGCAGCTTGATGGATGAGGTCTCCAGGACTCTAAAAATATCCAAATCTTATTATGTGATATCATCTACTGTTAAATTCAGCTCCGTACTCCTAAATCTTTATTATTATGCTGTATTAAGGATTTTTTCTGTTCTGTGTATTGTATTGTATTGACCCCCTTCTTTTGACACCCACTGCACGCCCAACCTACCTGGAAAGGGTTCTCTCTTTGAACTGCCTTTCCCGAGGTTTCTTCCATTTTTCCCTACAAGGTTTTTTTTTTGGGAGTTTTTCCTTGTCTTCTTAGAGAGTCAAGGCTGGGGGGCTGTCAAGAGGCAGGGCCTGTTAAAGCCCATTGCGGCACTTCCTGTGTGATTTTGGGCTATAAAAAAATAAACTGTATTGTAAACTGTATTGTACTTTATCAGTTTTGCTCAAAAGCTTAATAGTTAACCCATTAACGGACAACATGGAAATTTGCTAGCCTGACATAAATAAATAGATTTGAGGAGAAAAAGATTAACAATAACAGCATGAAAACACTCTCATCTGGCTGGCCTGGGGAACCTCATCTTTTTCATGGTATGCAGAGAAAACTATGTGGGAATTTAATTCACGCTTGAAAATTCCATAAAGTATAAGATATCTTGTTAGAATTGTTTCAGCAAAATAATGAAAAAACCTGTACTAAACAGTGGTGTTAAAAATCAGATGAGGAAATGCTTCTGTATCAGTTTAAGACATGATATATAATTCAATCAAACAGCCATTAAGGCAATCCACACTTTAAATGAATCAAGAAGTTATCAGTCACCCAGAGACCCTGGCTTTTGTTCACAAAAGGGTTTTCTGGAGAAGTGTTTCTTATACGTTTTGGGACTGCAGAGCCATATACAAAAACATTTAAACTGCGGAACTCCTTTGAAAATGGAAAAAAAGAAATGACAAAATAATTGGTAATGTAAATATTTTTTAAAAGACTAGGGGGCGGGCGACATGGTGGAGCAGTGGGTAGCACTGCTGCCTCGCAGTTAGGAGACCCAGGTTCGCTTCCCAGGTCCTCCCTGCATGGAGTTTGCATGTTCTCCCCATGTCTGCGTGGGTTTCCTCTGAATGCTCCGGTTTCCTACCACAGTCCGAAGACATGCAGGTTAGGTGGATTGGCGATTCTAAATTGTCCCTAGTGTGTGCTTGGTATGTGGCTGTGTGTGTGCCCTGTGGTGGGCTGGTGCCCTGCCCAGGGTTTGTTTTCTGCCTTACGCCCTGTGTTGGCTGGGATTGGCTCCAGCAGACCCCCGTGATCCTGTAGTTAGGATATAGTGGGTTGGATAATGGATGGACTAGGGGGCTTTGCTCGCCAACCCCTGGGCGCTGCACCATGTGCTAGCCTCTTTGCAGTTCTGCCACTCACGTATGGGGATGTGGATGTACAATTTAAAAAGATTTTTATTTTCATGGTAATTGTTACATATGCATCAACGCCACGTATAACTGCACATGATTGAATTTTGTTTCTTTCTCTCTATTAAATAAATTGATTTTTTCGATTGTTTGGCTCTGAGATTTGTTAATTGTCTTAACAAATTGTCCTGCTATTCTAACGGGAAACTGTTAATGTTTTAATGCGAATAGCATATCAAGATCTCCTATGTTGTCTAATGTTATCCCCTGAAGATGTATAACATTACCTTTCTTGGATACATCCTTCTTTCTACAATAATTTCGTGCGGTGGAAGACCAGACGGTGTTGACGGTTGTAGATATTCTATGGGATATTGTAAGTTGATGTTTTCATCTTCCACACGATCACCACCAACTGTTTCATCATAGTCTATTGATACACATTTAACCAATTTGCTGTATAACCGATCAACATTTTTGGCATTAATTCATTTGACTTCCTCGTTTCTCGGTGCTAGAATTGCCGTTGTACTCATTTTTTCTGTTGATAACCCTTCGTGATGAAATTCTTTAATAAGATTTGGACATAATACGTCTTCTTTAATTGGGAACTTAAAGTGAGGAAAACGTTAAAATTTCTAAGAGCTGAGAGCACAGGATGTGTGTCTGACAAAAGCATTCACACGAATGAGAGGTGAGAAGACCGTGTTCTTGTCTGAAAATGTTTGAGAAGAGGGCGTGACTTGAAAAAATCTCAAGGCAAAAGTCTCGTCTCGTGGGACTTGAAAAAAATCTCTCTTCCAAAAAGTCATGTCTCGAAAAAGTCTGAAGGATTTTTTTATATAATAGGGAGACAATATTTATGTTATTAATATTTATTAATATATGCAAATACAATATGTAGCTATAAAAAATAAAAACTTTTCCTGGCATTAAGTGTAACTGTAAATGAAAAGAATGTGCTGGCATTATATGACAAAAATCTTCAAAATAAGGTATAAAGTTTGTTAATGATAGCCTTAATGTACGTATCATACAGTATTTCACCTGTTTAGATATTTTGTTTTGTTTCACTGACAGAAGAAAATGTACTTTCACATAGGAATGTAAAAGCAAACTGGAGATAGGATCCTAAATGTTTGTTGACTCAAAGTCCACATTCATTATGATTTTATTATTATTATTATGATTCAAGAAGTAAACTAGTCTTAGTTTTATTAACATAACATCAGAGGGAAAAACTTCCAACATATCTTCTTCATTTGCTGATAGATAATTCCTTACTTATTTATTAAAATTAAATGGATCCAGAATGCACAAAAAAAAAAAAAAAATCTCTCTTGAGTCTTGACTTTCAGGAAAATATTTTTTAAATTTAAAAAATGCCATTCTGTAAATGAGTGTTTAACTGCTTAGTTAAACACTTGTTTACAGAATGACATTTTTAAAATTTGATTTAAGTGTTATGTGAACTGTTACTTAGTTAAAGCAGTAATCTTCGTTTCTCTTTTCTGCTTCATTCATTTAGACAGTGTCAGAGATGGCTGAGGTGGCGAACCGGCCGGGATGCCCAGGAGGACCGGAGGAAGGCTTGCGCCTTCCCCATACCATGTTGGGGCGACTACCCTGGTACCTTTGGGGGCCACGGGTACAGAGCTTTGAAGCTCCACCCTGTAGGGGCCCGTGGTCACCACCAGGGGGTGCCCCAATGCCTTGGAAACCCTGGACCTCAGCACTTCCGCCATACCCGGAAGTGCTGGGGGGGAAGATGAGCAGGGACACCCGGAGTGCTTCCAGGGATGCAGCCGGCACTTCCGCCACACTGGGGTGTGTCGGTGAGAGATTGCCGGAACACACCTGCAGCACATCCGGGTGCTTATAAAAGAGGCCGCCTCCCTTCAGACAATGGCAAGAGTCGGGAGTGGAGTAGGACGGAGCTCTGGAGGAGAGAAGGAGGCGGCCTGAAGAGAAATGCTTTGAGTTGTGGCCAGGACTTTGGGGACTTGTGGGGTTTGTGTGGCACTTGTGGACTTGTAAATAATGTATAATAAACGTGTTGTGGGTGACGTGAACGTGTCCGCCTGTCTGTGTCTGGGCCAGCCTCCACAACAGTTAAGTTTTGAAACTATCTAAAAATGTTTTCAATTTTTTGTATCCAAAGTTTAATTTTCTTCTTTGGGCCTTCTGTTTTATTAGAACTGTCAAATATTGTTTTATGTGTTTCCAGAAGTGATTAGATAAACTTTTTCAAAACCCGAAGTACCTGCAGGGTAACATAACTTCATGTTATAAACTCTATTTTTAAAGAACTGCAGAAGGTCACAGTTTTTCTTTGATAGAAATATAATTATTTTTGCTCTCAGAATGCCACAGACTCTTTTCAAAAATTTGATCCTTGTGAAAACCTAGTTAGCATCTGTATTTAGTAACAATTAAAAACCATTAACTTGAGTTTTTAACTCATATTGGTAAAAATAAATAAATAAATCAATAAAAAAATAACCATAGTAATATTAATATCTTTTTAGGTAATGTGCACTAAATGCATCAAACAACAAAGACCTACTACATACTATCATGACAGACAGCAGGACCTCTGCTTTCTGTTTTGGGTGAGCTCAGATCAGCGTTGCACCAAGTTCTGCAAATTCATTGATCTCCACAGACTTGTTCAGTAGCTACTGCTGATACAAGGCATTATGACTGGTGGCTCACAGAACTGCTGGAGGACTCACTTGGATATCAAAGGCATTCAAACTTTGTTCTAAAAGCCTTGAGATGTGTTGTTAAGATTATGACTGGACCACAATTATTTCATTTTATTTTTGCATGAGTTGATTTTAATGGTACCTACTGTATTATATCATTAATTTATATCACATTATGTCATCCATTTTTGTTAAATCTGCATCACTATTTTGCACTTTTTTCATGGGTGCCACCACATTATAGCAACACCACCCTTTGATAAATAGGTGACAAGTAAAGTTAATCATGCTGCTTCTGTAAAACATGGTGCCACCCAGAAGGAAGTCTCTGACTAATCCTGAGTCGTATGACCGAGAGTAGTGTAGGCTGTCCAGTTTTGTCTTGGTTTGTGTTATTTTAGCAATCTTCTTATTGTGTTTTAATTGTGACTTACTTTCTGACAACTTCCTTAGTCACCCTTTTTTGAAAGGCTTTCATTTTTGTTAATATTTGCTTCTGCCCATATGGACTTTTCAATCTTCCAAACAACGAGTAGTAACACATGCCTCCATTTGCTAGCATGCGTTACGTGAAAAAAATACTGAAATCCTAAAGTAAGTACTGCTGTAATTCCATTCGAGTTTTTAAAGCCTTGTTAAAGCCTTAAAGTGTGATTTCACCATAGGGCTGGTCAGGTCAGGTTGGGGAGCATGCACTGGTACAACATGTTGTCACACCCATCACATGACGAAACAGCTCTGGATCATGGTTGGCAACCCCTTGAGGAAGACACACAGTCCAGTCCCACCCCCCTGGAAATGACCCTCGATCTGCCATAGCCAGGTGTAACGTGGGCATCCCCTTGGCCTGGTTCAGCCACTTGGGTCCTCAGCAGTGAGGATTCTGCAAGCCGGATCACCCTCAGGGAATCATGCCTCGTAGCTGTAGTGCCATAACTGACACTCCCTCAAAATCCAGGTAATGTGCCTCATTCGGGAGGCACCATTTCACCAGTGTATATAAAAATTAATTAAATCCCCTTTGGAATTTAACCCATTACATTAAACTTTTTCAAATTTATTTGTGATTATTCTGCGATTACCCCAGCAAGTTCTGGAGGAAACTGTTGGTACTTCACACTTTCCTTGATTCATTTCCTTATTATGTGTTAATCATTTGCAATATGATCTAAAGACAAAAGGTGGGGCATCTATAAGCACCCTCCGTGGGGGGAACACTAGGTCAATTTCGAAAAGCAACCAAGTACAGTGGAACCTCGGTTCACGAACATCTCGGTACACGTACAACTCGGTTTACGACTAAAAAGTTTGCAAAGCTTTGCCTCGCTTCACGACCACACACTCGGTATACGAGCAAGCCAGTTTCCCTTTAGGTTTGTACATGTTCATTCTCTCCCTGTGCATTTCCTGTGCAGCGAGCGAGCAAGAGAGAGCGCGACACACACACACACAGGCGCGCGAGAGAGAGCACACACACACACACACACACGCACACAGAGGCACACGAGAGACACACACACACAGGCACGCGAGACAGAGGCACACACAGGCGCTCCACACGAAAGAGAGAGAGAGAGAGCGAGCGAGCGAGAGAGGGAAGGCTTGACGCATAAGGTAGAAAAGGCTTGTTTTTGTTTTCAGTTCTGTTTCCAGCAATCGGTTCATAGCGTGCATTGTGGCAATGTTACTTTTCGTGGTGGTTTATTAAATTACGGATTTTTCAAATGTTCATTTTTTTTCCCTGTGCTTAAAACTCATTAAAAAAAAAAAGTGTTTTTAGCGAGCGGTTCCTAGCACTATAGCGCCTATCGCAATGTTAGTTTTCTCTGTTGTTCAAGGTTTTCTCAGTGTTATTCAATGTTTTTACATTTAGTTTACTGTTATGCTGTGCATTCTATGGTATAATTAACTATATTTGTGCTTAAAAACTAAAAAAATATATATTTACATACAGTTTGTATGGTCTGGAATGGATTAATTGTATTCACATACAATCCTATGGTGGAAATTGCTTCGGTTCACGACCATAATTTCTTCCAAATCTCAGAATCTCATGTTCTATATCCCTGCGATCTTTCGTGTCGTGAGTCTTTTATTTGTCTTCTGTCATCTTAACGTGAAGATCACGTATCATCTCCTAGTCATTCCCTCCCACAGGATTTTTTTTTATAATAGAGAGATATATAAATATGTCCTGCGATTTATCAGGTAAACAAGGCAGATTTTTCAAGGTTAGGTAGTTGTTTCAGCTAATGCAGACAAGACGGTTTGAGATTTTATTGTGTGACTGCTCACTAATCCTGGTGCCAGAAAGCAGCAACGTGTTGTGTGTTGATTAGCATATGTACTCTGTATAAGTAACAATAATGACACTATAAACCTATAAATAAACTATAAACATATATTCTCAACACTGCACTTCATTGCACCCACCCCAGGCCATTCTCCAAGCTAAGATCCCCCTCAAGTCCTTAGTAGGTCTATTCTTTAAGGGCAATGCCATGTAATAGCAGGATCACCCTCCTCCAGATGATTACGCAAATGACTTGTTTGAAGAGCTTTCACTGATTATCGGCTAAGAAAGAAATAAAACCAAGATGGCGGCCTGGGATAATCTGTGGCAGTCTCTGATCTGATCAAAAGACCACAGTGCTAAATGTCAAGTGGTCGTACTCTGTCACCGGCCGTCTGAAAGTAAGCTGTTGAGAAGGACTCAAGTCAGAAGAGGAAAACAAGTCTGTTGTTTAATTTTCAGACAAATTCTTAGCAGGCCAGAATTTGTCACTATTTACTTTCAATATGTGTAACCACAAGCTATTTTATGCACATGTCTTATACTGCTTTCACTATCAAGATCTTCTTTCACAAGCAGCAGGTGGAAAAATACTGTCAATTTTTTTTGCAGTCTAATCTTTCTAGCCATACTCTACCTCAAATGCATTGAGTAGGATCTAAATTTTAAGCACTTCTAAATGTCTGGAGCTGTCTTCTTTACCTAAGTTCATTAGGTTGCAGATTAAGTTAAATCCTACAGAATGAATGGCTGATGGTGCCTGTGTTGGGGTTTTTGGTTCCTGTTATGCTGTAAGATTTAGTAGACTGCTAAGTGGCTTACTTTTACTTTCAATTGTTATGTGTTTATAGGCCTAGAGTTAGTTTGGCAAGTGTGATTGAGTTCTGAGTCATTATTTTGCTGAGATTTTAAGCGAATGCTTCCACAAAGCAATTTAATACAGAAATAAGTATTTGTTTTTTTAATTCTAGAGATTCATTAAAGAGATGACCTGTAACAAGATTTATTTAAATCTGCAGGCTGTGTGCACATCCGATTGCAAAATGGGAGTGACTTCTGCTCCGGGCATCTGCAGATTAATGATAAAGGAAACTGGCAAACTGTCTGCAGAGAAAACTGGGACTTGCGTGATGCTCATGTGGCCTGCAGACAACTGGGCTGCAGCAGTGCTAACACAACTGGAAGCAAGAACCTTTTTGGAGAAGGCTCTGGAAGAGTATGTGTATACAATTACAGCTGCACTGGACAGGAGCTCCTTCTCTCAGGATGCCGGCTTGAAACATTGGAAGAGAACTGTCCATGCACAGATAGCTTTGGAGTCATTTGTACAGGTTCAAAATGATTTTAACGTAGCAAATATTCACTCTAAAATAATTTTAACGCAAAGATAAGTGACTATGTGTCTGTCTGTGTGTCCGTCTGCTTGCTGTGCCTCTGTCATTCAAAAAAATGGCACATCACAAACTTTTTTCGTAATTAAGTGCATTGCATTTGTCTTTCCAACAGATGGTGCATCACAAACATTAGCACTGCTTTTACAAATCCCACACCAAATGGCATATGACAGAGACATTCGAATTGCATGGTGCACAGCAAACGTTAATGCTGATGTCTATGTTGATTACTTGGATTTTTAACCCTTCTTAGACGGGCTGCACATCTAGTTCCCAAAATAATACAATAACAGCATATTTTTCACAGGAAACAGCTGTGGATCAATTAACAGTCAAACTGTCTTTAAACAGTTAAATGGTTGTATATTTACATCTTAGTGTTTTACCTGCCAATATCAATTAATCATTTTAATGCAGAGGTCCTCAATCACAGTCCTTGAGGGCCGCAGTGGCTTCAGGTTTTTTGTTCTAACCCAGTTACTTAATTAGAAAGCAATTTTTGCCAATAATTTCATTTCATGGCTTGTTAGTGCTTTAACTCTGCTATACCAGGTAATACTCATATCCTGGATTTTCTTCCCCATTCTAAGGATACCATCCAGATGATTTGAAGGCTAATATGGAGGAGTAATTCTCAGTCCTTCACTTTTTTCTCTTTACTTTCCTTCCAAGGTAAATGGAGAAATGCTGCACTCTTTTGTTATTTGCATGTTATTGCTAATTAGGAGCATTTAAAAATCCAGAATACAGCTGTTTAAGACTAAAATAAGCAATAAGGGTTCAAAATATGGGTGGCACGGTGGCACAGTGGTAGTGCTGCTGCCTTGCAGTTAGGAAACCCAGGATCGCTTGCCGGGTCCTCCCTGCGTGGAGTTTGCATGTTCTCCACGTGTCTGCGTGGGTTTCCTCCCACAATCCAAAGACATGCAAGTTAGGTGGATTGGTGATTCTAAATTGTGCTTGGTGTGTGTTTGTGTGTGTCTTGTGGTGGGTTGGCACCCTGCCGAGGATTGGTTCCTGCCTTGTGCCCTGGGATTGGCTCCAGCAGACCCCTATGTTTGGATTCAACGGGTTGGAAAATGGATGGATGGGTTCAAAATCTTAATGAGCGATTAACTAAAGTAAAGCAGAAGTGTCACTTGAGCAATACATGCTTCATATTAGGCAATTGGGTTAGAGCAAAAACCTGCAGCCACTGCGACTCCCAGGATCGTGATTGAGGACCATGATTGTGTACGTTAGAGAGAATTGTTGCTTGAGCATGAGAAAGGCGCTATCTAAATACAATGTATTCTTATTATTATTACCCTGGAATCACAATGAAGATGTATTAAAACAGTACAATAACATGCTTAAGAATATGGCTTTTAACAATACACTCAAAAAAATGAGCTGAAGGAATTGTGTTCTTTATACAGCTACAGTGTGTCATATTAATTTCACCCAAAATCTTCACATTTTCTGGTTTAACATAGCCATTTCTAACCATGTTGACATAAATCTCTTGAATGTCCCATTGATACGATTAATTTATGTTAAAATAAAGCCAAAAGATCTTATTAATTTAAGCAAATGCATAATTAGTGTTAGGGACTACTGCTTTAATCCACTGACCTTTAAATTCATCCATCCATCCATCCATTATCAAACCCGCTATATCCTAACTACAGGGTCACGGGGATCTGCTGGAGCCAATCCCAGCCAACACAGGACGCAAGGCAGGAACAAACCCTGGGCAGGGCGCCAGCCCAATGCAGGGCACACACCTCCACACTCCAAGCACACACTAGGGACAATTTAGGATTGCCAATGCACCTGATTGCAAATGACTGGCAGGTAATTTTTCTATTAAATTGTGGTAAATAGGAAATATTATAGTATATATCATATAGAGTTTGATATAAATGCATTAGGACAGTGTGAAACTTAGCTTGATACTAACTCTTTTGTGGAGTCAGTGATCAGAACTGTGACTGTCATCATAACTGTAAAAATTTATATTATTTATATTGTGCTGCACTCTTTAGTGAAAATGCACTTAGAATCAACTGAAAATGTACCACTTGAATTATACTGTAATCCGTTTAGCTTCTGATTGAGAAACACTGTGTCAGCCAAGCTGTGTGTCTTCTATCATTTACACTGATTGATAATGTGGTGTAGCAAATGGCTTAATTGTTTTTGTGATAAACATAAGGCTTTCCTTGCTAGAGCCATTCTGAAAAGCACATTTTAAATAAGCTCTAACAATGTAGATGTCTGCCTTTATTTTCCTTTTAGATTCCACATATAGTCCCAAAGTCATAGTCAGCTACCCTGATTCAGGAACAAAGTCAGATATCCTGAATATGACTTGTGTTTTGGATTGGAGGGAGTTTCAATAACACGTTTAAATTCTTCAAAAACCAAGAAACTGTGATGGTGCAGGAGAATGAAAAATTGCACATTCCCATGAAAAGAAATAGTAGTGGAAACTATTCTTGCCAGTTGGTTAGAGATGGACAAACGTCTAAAAACAGTTCTGCTGTCTCTCTCTCCATAACAGGTAAGATAAAATGCAGTTTTTAGACTTTTCAAGTGCAATTTAATAAAATGTGGTGGGGTTGTCTTCTGGGAAATGTGGAAATTAAACCATAGCTGTATATTGTAAAATTTTCAAAAATGTTTAAATTATGATTTTAAGGAAAGAAAAATATGCATGATCTTCCCAATGTATAAATGGCAAGTTTCCAGCTGCCAGGCAGGGTTAAGGTTGTTCCTTTTAGCTTATAATTTATCCAATAATAAAAGTTATTTTATATCCATAATCAATAATCAGCTTTAGAGTTGTGGTTGACTGGAGCTTGTCCTGGCAGCAAAAGGCTCAGCCAGTTCTGAGAAGGAGTGTCAGTCCATCACAGGCACACTCACTCTTGTGGGACCACCTCAGAGTCCCTGATTAATCTAATGGGATGTGGTAGGAGTACTGGAGCTCTGAGAAAAAAACAAAATTAGAATGTGCAGACTCCACACTAAAAGTGTCCATACTGAGATTTTAACTGAGGAGTCTGAAGCTGTGACAGCTCTTACTATCTTTATTTATAACATTTACTCAGGAGGACTTATCAGTAAAGATGAGCACTCAGGGTAGGCCAGACCCTTTTTTTCAATCCCACATACTTAATCCAATTCAAAGTCATGAAGACCAGAAACATACATACATATTATGACAAACAAATATACTTCAAAATTAATAAAAATAAAGAACACTTCTCACTTGGTTAAAGATAAAAAAACGTGCAGTCACGGTCACAGTGAGGCATTATAAAGATGTAGACCAGGGTGTGGTGTAGCGGGTCCACAGCTCACGTAAAGAGCCGCTTTTTAAATAAATAATCACCGCACTCGCGCCTTAGAGAGGGGGCGTGGTAGTGTGGTCGAAGCGGTTCTCGGGGCGATTTGCGGTGTGGGAGTTTCTCACCTAAGCGCACAGGTGAGGGACTGTCCACATCGTAGTTGTTCCCAGGAACTGCTAATTGCCACAGCTGCCACGTCCATTATAAAGAAAAGCCCGAGACGGTAAAGGGGAGAAAAGAAAAAAGGTAGAACAAGGAAAAAGAAAGAGGATGAAAAGACGGAGGTGGCTGGAGAAAGTAGGACAGCTGCAGAGAGAACGTCTCGCCTGCTGCAGGGCCCAAACGGGAGAAGCCGGTGAGATGCTAATGTAAAAGAAGTACCAGGCTTGTCATTGTTTTAAAGGACAGCTTCCAGCAACATTTTAACTTCGGTTTTAAAGGATTGTTTTTGGAATTATTTTTAAACCTCCACATTTCTTTTACGGATTATTTATTTATTGGAACTTTGAATGACTGCACTATTTATTTGAACACTCTTTTGTTTGATTGTTTTTAAATAAAAGCACCTCTGCACATTTGTACATCATCCCCTTGCTATGTTCTTGCCTCACTGTCTAGCTCATCGGTAACATTATCAAGGGCTCCCGAACAGCAGATGGGAGCATGGAGCCGAACCCACATCGTCACACAGGTTTGGGCAGCATCGGTCCTGGAGGACCGCAGTGACTGCAAGTTTTTGTTCCAACCCAGTATATTAATGCGAACTCAATTACTGCTGACGAAGCACTTATTGCTCAAGTTAAAGCTTTACTTTAATGGTCTCGCTTTTTAAGGTTCCCCACCCTTAATTGCTTATTTCAGTCTTAAACAGTCACATTCAATATTTTTACAGGTTCCTTATCTCTCTCTATATATAATCCAACGTCTGTCTGTCTGTGTGTCTGTCCGCTTTTCAAGAGAGAACTATTTAACAGGTTTTTTTATGTAATTTGCTTGAACATTCCAGTTGATTTTGTGACCTCTCTCATCGCGCTAAGTATCATAGTTTGCTTGCGGTACCGATTTATTTGTGCAAATCCGAGAGAGAGACTGCGGGCCAAGGGGAGGAGGGTGGAGCCCTCCTCACTTATTCGCCAGCCTCGAGGCATATCTTACATCCACTTAGCTAGCAAACGAGAGAACTACTTAATGAATTGAGATCGTTTTTTTTCTAGAATTTCCTTGAACATTGATTTTGCGACTTCTCTATCACGTTAAGGATCATAGTTTACTTGCAGGAGTGATATATTCATGCTAATCCGAGACAGAGGCTATGGGCCGAGGGAAGGGGGAAGCGTGACGTCAGGAGTTGGGAGTCAGTCTACCTCTGTGTTTTGGAGTGTAACTTGCCTCCGTTTAGCTAGCTTAGATACCTTTTGTTTATTGGTTTTTAAAGTTTGTCCTGTTTCACTACTACACGGGCAGAGCTGCTGGGAACAGCTAGTTAGCAATAAGATGCCAAAGTCAAAGGAGCCAGCAGTTCTCCATTCAACTTGTTCCCATTTGCACCTGTGTCTGATTTAATAAAGCACCTAAAAGAAAAATGTAACAGACTGAAAATGATCCATTTTAGGCTTCAAATCACTTGGATAATATCCTTGGAAAGGAAACCATCTACGATATAAGAACCTAACATTGCATACTAAAAACCCATAAAATTAAATACGGTCTAAGATTGACAAGGATTGGTTTCTAATTAAACAACTTGGTTGGAACAAAAACCTGCAGCCACTGCAGTCCTCCATGACCGATGTTGTCCACCCCTGGTGTAGACATATTTAATATTTCCATAACCTCTGTACAGTTACCCAATAAGTGTGACATATGCAATACATTTGATATTTCCCACTTTGTACAATAAGGACAAAGAAGTAAGAAACTCATGAAACTTGACAAGACTGATATTTGTCATTTAAGCCTGATGTTTTCCATAAAAGCTAAAAGTTTGCCACATAATTCTTTGCTGTTTGAAATTTTACATTTTGCAAAGCAAGGAAACACTAACAAATGAAAAAGAGGACATTTTTACAGTTTACACTACAATAAAAGAGTGTACTGTTTTACGAAAGGCACTCCACATGTATCAATCTTTTCTCTGTTTATTGTTTTCGTGAGTGTGTTCTTTACATGTTGGCAAGACCCTGTTTTTATGTTTTAATTGTCATTTATCAGAGGGTAGAACTATACCAATCTGGTAGGGTAAAGTCCACTCCAGCAAGTTCATAAAGAAGTTGCGTTTGAGGCTTATGTATATTTTTGCTCCCCTAGTCCAATATGACCTTAAAGATAGAATTGTTTTAGAAGTGCAGTGGCATGAAACTAATGCTAAGTGTTAAATAAATAAACAGATAAGAATTACACAGCTCCGAGAACCTGGGTGTGCTTCCCAGCCTAGTCTCAGTCCATAAGGCCCACTTGGTATTCTCCACGTACTCACATTTGTTCACAAGAAGTGCATATTAGACTAATCACTAGCGTGTGGGTGCATAAATGTGCCATGTGATCAACTAGTGTTTTACCAGAGATGAGTTCTGATGGGTTCTGTTCTGATGTATTGAAGCAGACCCCAGTTAACTGCAATCTTAAAGTGAAAAAATGGTTTAGGAAAATGATGGATGAATGGATATGCCATTCCTTTGTAACAGGTCATCAAAATGTAGATGTATGGGATAACCTGAACAAACATTAGGTGAGTTTAGCACATAGACTTATCTTGCTCAACTGGAAGAATCCTACCACACCACTTTCAAGTCAGTGGGTAACTGATGTTCTATTCTTCCATCCATTATCCAACCCGCTATATCCTAACTACAGGGTCACGGGGGAAACAAACCCACCGCAGCTGATGTTCTATATGATTTGAAATTGAAAAAAATCTAATTCTCACTTAGAGGATATGTTCAAAACTTTTTAAAAAATATGGCAGGATCTAATCAATAACATTTTAGAAGCTTCCATTTCAGGGAAAAGGATACTCTTCCTTTCTTGCTGCTTTCAAAAAGTAGCGTTGATTGTTGGCTCTTCTCTCTTTCTCTTGGGTGGGGGTTGAATTTGCTTTGTTAAATTTGACTTGATTGTATGGAATGTTATCTGCTTCTAATTCAAATTAATAAAAAAAGAAAAGAAAAGCAAAGAAAGTGATCAGTTGTTGTAATGGGAGATCACCTTTCTGATGGTGTGGAGCTCCTAGGATATATTATGTGTGTGCATTAAAACTCTCCTTCCATCCACAGGCCCTCCAGTTCTGTCTGTGACCCCAAACAAGACAGTGTTCAGTGCCGGAGACGAGATCAGCCTGACCTGCACCTTTAATTCATCAGCCAGAGGCAGCAGTGTTTCAACTCTTTATTCGGACAGTCTTTTGATAATCAGTAGTCCTGTACCCAGTGGAGAAAGAAGCAACACATTTAAATTTATGACAATAAACTGGACACACTGTGGCACATACTGCTGTGAATTCAATGACTTTTCAAGTCATTCATGGCTGTTTACAGAGCCCTCTGCTCCTCTGCACATATATGTTTTTGGTAAACTGCTTTTCCAGTTAACTGTCTGTACTGTTTTCCAGTTTGTAAACGTGTTATAAAATGCGAAAGAATCACGTCATGATCATCACATATTTCAGTATCAGCAGCACTTAATGAATGCAGGGCAATGACTTAGAGAAGCAGGCTTCTATGGACACAATGCCATTAGTAGAAGAACAAAATTAGCACCACTAACACAGTAGTACAAAGCTGTGTATCATGAAATTCATTTTCCATCTTCAGAAAAATGTTAATAAGCACCAATCATTATGGTTCTTCATTTTACAAACCTGCTTATTCCGATAAAGTGTCACAGGAAAAATAATACAATGAACTATCTATTCATTTTCTTAAGTGGATTAGATAACAAAGAACACAATGACATTAAAACTTTCAATTCACTTATGAATTCAAATATTCAAACTTTAGTCTCATATACAAATACTAGCTGTATAAGCCCTGCTGTAAAAAGCCCGGGCTCCTAGAAACCATTGAATCTGGCACTTCAATCAGTCAATCACTTAGCGGTTCCTCGTCAGTTTCATTTTGCGGACGTGCTCAGCTCCGTTGTCTATCAGTGACTAAGCGAGCTTTTCTCTCCTCGGAGATTTCATTTTGCCGATGTGCTTGCCTCACTTGTGTATTAGCGGCAGCAGATTCACTTTGGCGATAAGAGTTGCTTTCTTTGCGCTTTACACTGTAGCCCCGCACTTCTGTGCTTCTGGGATGCCTCGCGCTTCCAGGCCGGACAGACAGACAGACACACACACTTCCACGCGTAGACGTTTATATATAAGATGTGCATCGATCCTTGCATACTCTTAAAGATGCTTTGAAATTCAAAGCAAATTTCTTTATAGTTATTATGTGGCAGAATTTGCTCACCATGCTGTTTTATATTTAGCCAACAGTTTCAATGTTTGGTTTCGGGGCATATTGTGATTTCTTTTTGCGTTTTCTTATATAACAATATTACTCCACTATCAAATTTTTGAAATGCTGCCAGAAAACATGTTATATATAGCAGGACACCCAACCTTCTTTGAGTGATGGGCTACCTTCTTCTTTTGTAAGCTCAGGATTAGGGTGTCCCCATTCCATCTGAACAGTGACATGACTGAAATTGTGCTTTGACGCAGCTGTGGAAGGGAGGTTATTCTAATTATAAAAAGAACAGGGCTTTCAAACTGCTCATGAGTCAGGATTTTTTTTACAGGTTATATGTTTTGCATTCCCGATTTATAATTAAGAGATACCACTATCTTATACAGTATTTAACAATATGCTATACTTGCTGGCCCAGTCCACTATAAAACATAAACTGCTGGTCTAGTGCTTAAATCTAACTGCAGAAGTGTTCATTTAACAGAGTGCAGTCCACAACACCTACAACGTCACTCACAACACGTTCATTTAAGGCCTTTGTTGTCAGCATGCCTGCTTCAAGGCATTTGTCATGCGTACCAATAGATGGCTTTGCATTGTTCATTCCCACAGATGGTGTACTGTATACAATCAACTTATTAACCTATTAAAAAAATATAGAGAATAAAAAAACCTGATGGAGGAAGTACTGATCTCATTGGAGGCAATTGATTGTCAGATTAAGGTAGCTGATAGTGCAGCCATAGAGGTCTTAAACTCAGGTTCTGGAAGGCCATTGATTTATAGCCATTGATAGAATTTCTTGTTTGTTTTCTTACACAATTTATTCCATTTCTCATATTGCTACATTAATAAAGGCAGAGAATCAGAATGTTTAATGATTTTTAATGAGATTACTACCTCTTCTATTCTTCTTTTTTATTTCCTATATTTTTTCTTTTTAAATTTTCTTTTATTAAGTTATAGTATTTATTTGTTTCCTCAGTTCCCTCATTTACTATTCAATTCTCAATAGCACTGCTAGTGTTTCCAATTTCATCTGTTGAAATGAAAAATGTAATGCAATCTTTTACTACATCCACCCATCCATTATCCAACCCGCTATATCCTAACTACAGGGTCACGGGGGTCTGCTAGAGCCAATCCCAGCCAACACAGGACACAAGGCATGAAACAAACCCTGGGCAGGATGCCAACCCAGCGCAAGGCACACACACCAAGGACAATTTAGATTCGCCAATGCACCTAACCTGTATGCCTTTGGACTGTGGGAGGAAACCCACGCAGACACGGGGAGAACATGCAAACTCCACACAGGGAGGACCTGGGAAGCGAACCCGGGTCTCTTTACTGCAAGGCAGCAGCGCTATCCACTGTGCCACCGTGCCACCGTGCCCCCCTCTTTTACTACATGCATTATAAAATACTTTCCAATAGATGGCATATTAATGCTGAATATGTCCAACAGAGCTCACTTCTGGACAGATAGAAAATGGCTTTTTTGAATATATATTGTAAAATAGGACACAAACAACGAAAAGAGTTGGGGCACCACTTTGGTGGCCCTGTATGATTGAAAGACTTAAAAAAGAAAAACTGGCAACAATTGTGGGAAAGTCTTCACAGATGTGAGTTCATATCAGAATGGACTCAAGATGACCAATTTCAAGGTTATGAGTTCAAGTGGCAGGGAGGGGAGGGTCCAGGTGGACGGACAGACACAGAAGTAATGTCATTGAGGGAATGGCTGTTTAGAACACCGTGCCAACCCCTGGTCCGGTGGGTAATTATATGTCTCCCATGTGCACACGTTTGACTATATAAATACAGTGTGTATATATATATATATATAATATATACATAATATATATTTACTGTATATGTATGACAGAGTGAGCAATATTTATCGCCATTTGAAAGGTGGTGCCGTTTTTGATGAACATTGTATAAAATATAAAAAAGGCCACAACTCCAGCATCCAATTCTTAATGAAAATGTGTATCACTGAATATTGAGGGGGTGTTTCTAGACTGAATCTTACATTGTCATTGTTGGGGTATGGAGATTATTAAGCCTTTTGAGAATATTACCAACTGCTGTTAAGTCTCAAGCTTCTTTATATCTTAAATACTAAAATAAGTGCTCAATATATTAATGAACTGTATATTATGTATTGTGTTTGAAAACTTGGCATCATCTTGTTGTAGTGTATTTTTTGACTTGTATGCCTATAAATTACTACCGAATTCAGATGTATATCAGTTGTAACTGCAGGGGGTGCTCCAGCTGCCCAACCCTGACACAGACAGACACCAGGCACGAGTTTAGCACCAAAGACACGCATTTATTCACAAGGGGAATGCTTTTGATTCATTCCCCTTAGTTGCACAGTGTACAGCACCACAAAGCAACACAATATTTTCTCCTTTTCATTCTCTCTCTCTCTTTCTGTCTCTTCGCCTACACTCCTCCTCCAGCAAGCTTTGTCCACCTCCTCCCAACTCTGGCTCCCTTGAGTAGTGGCAGTTGGCTCCCTTTATTCAGGTACCAGGAATACTTCCAGTGCCCCAACAGAAAGTGGCCTAGGACCATTTTCATCTAAGGTGGAAACCTGACCAAGTAGGGCTCCGCAGCCCCTGCAGCACCCCCTGGCAGTACCCCTGGAACCCAACAGGTCTGTCCCGAACTCCAACTCCCATGAAGCCCTGCAGGAATCTGAGGTGCTGTACCAACCCAGGACAGCTGCCACCTAGTGATCCAGGGGAGATAAATGCCCTGCGCACGCTCTTTCCCCCAGTCCTTCTACTATAAGTGCACTCTGGCCAGGTAGGGGTCCTGGCCATCTGTGACACAGTATAGCATTGAGCTCACTGTATTACATAAAAGTCAAAGCAAATCATTGACATTGCATGGGGTGGTGTTCTATTTCACTTTTTTTTTTTTCAAATACATCCCTGTTAACCTTTCTGCATTGCAAAGCATATCACATTATATAACTTTACACTGATTTTCTATTTTGTTCTGAATGCAGATGTGCCATCTCTTACATTTATTTTTCAAAATGAAAATATCTGGGCATCTTGCTTTGCACCACCAATCAAAAACAGGCGAATCTTCTACTTGCATATCGAACAGGATCACCTCATCTCAGAGCAGAATGTGTCGGCAACAGAAACCAATATCACATTCAGTGGTGTGAACTTGATGGTGGGAGTTTACTACACTTGTCGATACAGCATTGAATTGGAGGGTGCAAAGCACTATTCCTTATTCAGTGTAGCACAAAGAAGAGAAAGCCCAGGTAATGGACGAAACATCCAGGTACAGTCTAGGTATTTCAATAAATACTTAAATAGCAAGCTTCATAGGTACCATGTACTGTACAAAGAAAGGCTAATTTGACTAAAAACAGCAGCAATGTACTTTCATAAGAACTTGCATTAAGATGCTTGATATTTAAATAGAATGTCTTCAAGCCTTATTCCTTTATCACGTTTAATCATTTATTTAAATAAATATTTGTATTACAAAGTAATTATTTTAATCAGAATAACTAAAGGCAAATGTTACCAATCTATACAGTACAATATGGTGTGAACACAGCAAAGCCAGAGCATGTGTGATCAAACTTTCCTTCAATAAAGCATAATAGGAAACATTAGAATGTTATTTGCAAACATTATATAACAACATCATTATTTTACCTATCTCTGTTAATCTATTTATATATACTGTAGTATATTTACTATGTTAATCTATTTTCAGGCTTTCGGGTATGGGCTATAGTTTTGGCCAGCTTAACAACAGCATTCATTATTCTTTTGTGGGGTGCAGCTCTGTGGATCTGGCAAAAACGAAAAAGTAAGTGTTGACAGCACTGTGCGATTCAGACATTGTTGCCTTGCCAAGTTTTTGAGATGCTATGTATACTTATCTTCCCGCTGAGAACAGTCTAAATGGAGCTCTGCCCATCCTGCTTATTGTGATAACACCACTGCCCTTTTTGTATTATAAATGATCCAAGGCAGGCTGACCTTGCTATCAGAAACTTACTAAGACAACATTATATTTAAAGTTTTGATTTTTAAATTCAAAACCATTTTTTTCTCGTGTGTTGGCCTCTAGACCTTCACCCAAGCTCTGTTCTTTACACACATTATGCCTCTGATAAAGCACAAACCATACATCAAATCTTTTTAGCTAAATGGTTGGCACCATCTGTCCTAAATCTTGAAAGAATGATCATTGAGTAGTAACATATTTCATCTTCTGCCAAAGATCTCATCTTTTACCAAAAATATACACAACGTTTTTATAAAATCCATCAATGACTGGAGAGATTTTACAGTATAAAAAGCTAAAACTTTAATGAGAAAATTATGAAAGCTCTTTGATTATAAAAGATAAATACCTTACCCTTTGCTCAGTGCCGAAAAGGTCATTCTTCTAGCATATCAGCCGGAAATGAGACATGTTTAGATTGCAGATAATATTTTTTGGACATCAAAGTGAGTTGTGTTATGATCGGTGGACTCCTACGCTGTATTCTTCTGTAGTATCAATGAACCACAAGATCTTTTCACAAAGTTCAGAAACATTAAAATATGCTTTAATTTCTTTGCTTGATGGAAAATGTGCATCTTATTCCACTAACCTCAAAATATAGTCAACTTGTCAACCGCTGCTAAAAGTGAGACAAAACAATTGCTAACCACACTGCAGACCCTCAGAAAAAATGCATTAAGTAAAAGAAGCCACATTCCGATACACCAGTATGACTGTTACAGTTGGCCATTCATAACACTTGTTGATAAACCAATGAGACATACAGACATTAGCACCCCAGTTGCCTTTCTCTGGCGAAGAAGAACACACCTCAGAAAACACACAGACCTCAGTGACCATGCAGTGAATCCAGTCCGCTGTTATGTGACACTGTTTGCACTATTTGCATTATTTTTAATGGAACCATGGCTTGAGGGACCTGGATTACGCCAGCCTGGTCATTCTCAATGCAACGTTTGCACATTCTGCTCATTTCTAGACGGGTTTTCTCTTGCTACTCTGCCTACATGTTTGTGCTCTGCAGTGTAATTGCGTTCTGTTTAAGGTCAATTCCTGGATTGTGCCCGATTTCCTTAGAACAGGGTCCACATCACCCTGATGGCTGATTCATTTTATCCATTTTTTTGAATGGTATCACTAGAGAAAGTCTGGTACATCAAAACAATTGTAATTATTTATGGACACACACTTATTTACTTTAACTGGTTGAAATCATTCATAAAATGTAAAATTTCTAGATTCAGCTTCATTTTATCAAACTCTGTTAGCTACTCATCCTTAAGTAGTGCTTACCCAGCAATGGTTACAAATATTTTTTTTCTTTTTTTAACAAAGTTATGTCCCCTAAAAATGCAAGGATTCATATGAAATGAGCAAATGACAGCAGATTTTCACCACTCTGACTGACTGTCATTGTTTGTACGTTTTGGACCTTTCAGGATTAAATTTCATGCATATTTTTTATTTTGAACTTTGCTTTACTGTTTTCAGAATATGTTTTCATTTCTTTTATGACGTTTTCATGCTTCTTTTTAGTTTTTTGTTCAGGATCACCATTGCTGCCATTTTGTGCTTCTCAATGTCAAGTGATCATTTGTCGTTAGTGATGGTGTGCAGTTGCTACCACATGGTCAGCAGAGGCAACATCAGGTGGTATTTATGATGATGATACACTGCATACTTTTTTCAAGTTTCTGAATGCAAAAAGAACTCTTAGAAGTGTGAATTATGAATGGCTTAAATTTTCAAGGGAGCTGAATGGTTTGCCTGTTATTTTAACTTTGAGTTTTGGTTTGTGTTTCAGTTTTGTTCTGATCTTTGGCTTTTGCCCCTGAGCATACTATAAATGCTGAGATTTTTGGCTTCATTTCCAGTTGCTTGTCTGCTTGCCTTATCTACCTCAAGAAAAATGGTGAATGGTATAAGGGTACTCTACATGACTTTTCTGAAATACTGTTGGTGTATGAGACCGATAAGGATAAGGCTCCAATAATGGACATCTGTAGAGCAAAGTTCAACAAAGGAATTATAATGTCACATTTACAGAAACTGCATTAAAAGACTGAGAAATAAGTGCACTTCTTGGCTGCTAAGGAGATTCTTATTTACAATGTATTGTGCCAAGGAAGCTCATGATCATTTGATGATACATTTTTAGGATGATAGATAGATAGATAGATAGATAGATAGATAGATAGATAGATAGATAGATAGATAGATAGATAGATAGATAGATAGATAGATAGATAGATAGATAGATAGATACTTTATTAATCCCCAAGGGGAAATTCACATACTCCAGCAGCAGCAGCATACTGATAAAAATAATATTAATTAAAGAGCAATAAAAGTGCAGTGCAAGTTAAAAAATGCAAGGTGGAGCACATGTGAACATATACTGTATCATCTCCACAGATGTTTATTTGATCCGGTCAGTCTACTTGCTGTTTAAGTTATGAATTTGTTCTGCTTTGAGCTTTCATGTTTCCAAAAATGTAGATCAGATCAAATGACTGGACACTTTGAAATACAGACACATAGAACACATATAGAAAGCAACAGCTGTCGCCGTAGTTATTAAGTTTGTATAAAAACATCAGGAACTGATAAGGCTTCTTTTTTATTGAATTTATTTAATGCATGTAATATTCCAAACAATCAACTCAAACTTAACAAAACTAAATTCAATTGATCCTCCACCTATGAGAAAGAGAGAAAGGCAAACAGCCAGAGTAAAACTTTTGAGAGTATTATAGAGGGAAAAGAGTCTTGCTCCCCAGCATCTTCTGAGAGAGAATTAGATTTTTTCCAATTTCAAATAGTATAAAACATCAATTACCCAATGCCTTCAAAAAGGAGAATTAGGATTCTTGCAGTTGAACAAGATAAGTCTACGTGCCAATAGTGAAGTAAAGCCAGTTACAGTTTGTTTGTCCTTCTCCACTTTAAGTCCATCTGGGAGTACACCACACACAGCTGTTAATGGGAGGGATTGTGACACCAAGACTGTGTGAAAGGCATTTTACATTTTACACCTTAACACCAGCAAGACCAAGGAGCTGGTGGTGGATTTTAGGAGGCCTAGGTGCCTCATGGACCCTGTGATCATCAGAGGTGACTGTGTGCAGAGGGTGCAGACCTTTAAATATCTGGGAGTGCAGCTGGATGATAAATTGGACTGGACTGCCAATACTGATGCTCTATGTAAGAAAGGTCAGAGCAGACTATACTTTCTGAGAAGGTTGGCATCCTTCAACATCTGCAGTAAGATGCTGCAGATGTTCTACCAGACGGTTGTGGCGAGTGCCCTCTTCTACGCGGTGGTGTGCTGGGGTGGCAGCATAAAGATGAAAGACGCCTCACGCCTGGACAAACTTGTTAAGAAGGCAGGCTCTATTGTAGGATTAAAGTTGGACAGTTTAACATCTGTGGCAGAGCGACGGGCATTAAGCAAATTCCTGTCAATCATGAATAATCCACTGCATCCACTTAACAGTGTCATCTCCAGGCAGAGGAGTAGCTTCAGTGACAGACTTTTGTCACTGTCCTGCTCCACTGACAGACTGAGGAGATCGTTCCTCCCCCACACTATGCGACTCTTCAATTCCACCCGGGGGAGTAAATGCTAACAATAATTTTATTTTAATTTTTTTTCATTTTTATTACTATTTAATTTAATATTGTTTCTTTGTATCAGTATACTGCTGCTGGATTATGTGAATTTCCCCTTGGGATTAATAAAGTATCTATCTATCTATCTATCTATCTATCTATCTATCTATCTATCTATCTATCTATCTATCTATCTATCTAAAGATTCTGGTCCAAAATGATGTTCATTTCATACACGCCTAAAACATATGGCCTAGTGAAGCTGCAGCTCGATTGCAACGCTTGTAGGTTGAGTTTTGCCCTGGAAGCATGTTGGACAATTTTAAACAAGATAAATGTGTTCAGTAAAAAATTGTAAGTTGAATAATTGAATCCTTTGCGCATCTGGAGCTAGAGTGAATTCTGTTAAAGCTTCTTAACCCAAGCTAAATTACCATCTAAAATCATTGATAACTGGTTAAAAGTTATCAAAACACTATTTCAAAAATAGATTTCTCACATTTACCGTAACATATTCCTAAGATGAAGTATACTTTTTTTTAAAAATTCACAAGAAGGAAATCACCAATATATTTTTAAAAACTAGGGGGCTTCGCTCACCAACCCCCGTTTTTGTTTGTCTGGATACACACTTTTAAGATTTATTTTTTCTTTGAATTGTTGCTATTTCATTAGTTTCACTTTTATTTTAGAACTTCTGTAAAAACAATATTTGAATTCTTTCGAGTCCCAACATCCTGAATCTTTTTAATGAGGCCAGTCAGACATGTGTTTAATGACTTTGTGCTACAATTCAGGATAGGTTTCTCTGTTTGGAATTTCAGCACAGACAAAACAATCTTCATCATCAGCAGTTAATCATTTTTTTGCAAAGTAACCAATAAATGCATGTGAGGTAATTTTGTTTTTGAAATTCTCTTGACTTAAATTTCCAAGCCTTACAATATTAACATACTTCTGACATATCACCTATGTCCATATATTCAATCACTATTCGCCTTATTTCATTATTTAATAATTTCTTTGCGCTAATGCGATGTTTACTTTCATGTGTTTCGTGCCTATGTTTTTTTTGAGTGTTTTGAATTCCAGTTTCCATTATCTCTGACCTGCTCTGCATGTGTTTGACCCCCTTGTTTTTTAACCTTTTTATGATGTTTTACTTTGTTTTCTACTCTGTTTTTTATTTCTGACCTTGCTTTTTCCTGCTTTTGTTTCAATGACACCTGGTCCGTGGTGATTATTTTCCCTTTTTTGAGTAATAATTTCCGTTTGTTTGCGCTACTGCAATCTTTGCTTTCTTTTTTTTTTTATACTTTCTAATTTTCCTACTTTCATATTCTTTAACTTTCTCCACATGTGTATCGTGGCAACATTTATTTTTTTTTGAGCCTTTCGAATTCCAGTGCTTTCATAATCTCTAACCTGCTCTGTATGTGTATAGCGCCAACGTCCGGATTGGACGTGCTTTTTTTTCAATTCCACTTGTTCCGGGCTGATAATTACTTTCCTTATTTTCTGAATTTGCACCTAGATTATTCTTTTTCTTTTTTGTCTCTCCAACGCTTTTGAGTCTCGTTTCTCCGCGTTGCTTTCTTCTTCGCTTAGTCGTCTATGTTTCATTTATAACGTATTGTCCTTATACACTTTATATGCGCTGAGAGCCCTGGATCTGTGTGTGCTCAAAGCCAAAATACATCTGTGTTTGCTGACTGCCCTTACTCTTATTTATTTGTAAGTAGGGAGTGTCTTGCAAGAATCTCATGTTCTACGTCATCACAAGACGTTCCTGGGTCAATCTCTTGACACAAAGTCTAATGTTTAAGGTCCCCGCGAGACACTCTGTGGCCAATCTCTTTAGTCTCGCGGGTCTTTTAAGTGTCTTCCGTGATCTTAACGTAAAGCCCTACTGTTTCTCTCGAGGATTTTTTTTTTTATAATAGAGAGATGTGTATGACAAAAATTAAGTTTGCCTTTTAATCAAGAAGTTATGTATTTTGCATAGATTGATGAAGAATGTGTAATATGAGTAAATTAATTCAACTCCTTACCTGAGATATTAATAGAAAGATATTTCTCAGTATTGCCTAAGATTGTTCACACCTGGACATTCATTGATAAAGTCTAGAAGTTTGGTAGTTTAGGTACAGTAAATATGCATCTTTTCCACATTTACTCGTATGCAACCAGACCTTAACAAAGTCTTCCTTTGGTGTTAATGACATTTACAAAACATCGATGAAGAGCAATGTGGACTAGTAACATAACTTCACTTTAGAACTTGAGATCTGTGATTCCTTCATATTCATAAGTCATTTCTCCAGTCTGTCAAAGGCTCTTAACATGCTACTCGGCACAGACGTGAATAGCGTATTCACTGATGCTTTATAAGGGTACCAAAAGAAGCCTTTCTTAAAGTCTTATCACGTAAGAATAAACAAATAATACAGGCATTTTTGCAGTACCTAAACTGTTTCCAGAAATTCTACTAATGTTCTCTTTATTCCTTGCTAAAATATATTCAATGTTTTTATCATTAATGAAAATCGTAGCTAAAATTACCATTAAATCATTTTCTTAAATCAAATGTAAGTAAAACTAAAAGCTGAGTAAAAAATGAAACCTACACTGAATTTAAAACCCACATACTCAAAAACTAACTGATATAAAATGGGTGGTAATTAAAATTTGATGGTTCTAATTTTTTTTAATAAATCAATTGCCGGTTGCCTTATGTCGACCAGTGCAGACCAGTACACCGTGCACAATGTTTTATAAAGGTGGGCTGGCACAATGGTCCTTCTCTTGAAAATCAGTTATTAAATTTAGCATGGAAATCCCGTCGGCAATTCATTTGAAAACTGTCATTAAACTGTTATTTAGTTTTATTCCCAAACATCTTGAATGTTATTCATGCACAGTTTGACGGTTATTTATTTTGTGGTCTCTATGGTTTGTGAAACATGGAGACGCAAAGCTTAATGCTCCTAAAAACACACTTGATGTGCTTCATAAAGATGCCTTTAAAAGGCTGAGAATCACAGCATGCTGAAAACACAAACCTGTCAAAGAAGGTAAAATGGCAGGCTGTGCCGGTCAGCTGACTTTTAACTTTGTCCCTGCGTCACCTCACTCGATCAAACAGAAAAACAGAGAAAGGATGCAGCCACAGCTGTTTATGGAGTGCCTAGGGGGTTGTGTGAATTTCCTGCCTTTTTAAGGTACTGTAATGTAATTATTGATCTGAAGTTTTAAACGCCCAGTGCTGCCAAAGTAAACAGCCCTGCCCCTTCAACAGATGGACAGTACAGCAACACAAATGACAAAATGTTCTGTTTCTGAATAAGCGACTGGTTTAAAAAGAACGTTTCCTTAAGGGCAGGACCACATGGTTTCACAACCCATTTGCTATGATAATCCAATGTATTTCTTAATATAAATTAAACAACCATTTTTAAGCTAAAATTAAAGCTTAACTGATATGATTCTCTTATAATCAAAACTAATCAAAGGTAAGTCACTTACAATAACATAGAAATGGTCAAAAGTTCAGAAAACTAAATTAAAACCAAACTAATAAAGAAATGATGAAAAAGTATAGAAATAAGAAGTGAGTTTTAAATATAAAATCAGAACAAAACTAAAATCACTTTTCTTCAAGCATGGATGCTAACGGAAGATTAAGGGAGTTTGGCAGGTTCCTTTTAATAAAGTTGTGTTGAAGGAATCCCAAATTAAAGATAGATTTGATCATAAAGAGCAAACACATTGTCAATATAAAGATATTTAAAGGTAGAGATATTTTTAATGAGTTAAGTATTGTGTCAATTAAAGAGGCCTGAAATCTAAACCTAACTTGTGATGGAGTTGCGTAGGGTTTGTACTTTAGTTCTGTTCTCATTGCTAATAAATTAATAATAATAATTGATGACTGGGGTATTTTTGGCATGAAAATTGTGGTGGGACCATATGGACGTGGCACAGAGGGAATTAGAGAGATAAGATTAGAGATGTTGGCAGAAGGGGCAGAGCCATCCTGAAAAGACATTCAGTGTGTGTTTGTCTTGTATCAGCCAGGGTTCCACCCATGTCTTGGGTTCAAATTCATGTTTTTTGCCTCTTTTGTTCATTTTTGATTTTTTCATTTATGTTGTTTCTGATAATGTTACCTTTTTTGATTATGTGCAGTATTCTCTATTGTTGATTTTGTTTGTATACGTAAGCTGTCTGTGTTATGTTTCATGTGTTTTGTGGGTGGTCCCTAAGTTCCTGGCGGTTCATTTCGAATGCACTGAGGAGTGGTAAGTTCTTGTGTTTTTTGTTAGTTTTGTAGAATTTGTGATTCTTTGGATTTTTGAATTCTTCGTTGTGTTTTTGACTATTCTTTGGATATCTGTATTTGGATTTTGTTTTGCCTTATTGATTCAGGCAATTTCCTTTGTATTTTGTACTTCACATAGTTTCATTGTGTTTGGAATACTTTTTGTTAAGAATAAATCTTTTATTTTATAACAATTCAGTGATTGCCCTTATTACTACCCAGGGTTTGAAGGTGATATCCCTCTCTAGTTGGCATTATTAAAAGTGTTTGGGACTATGTGCTTTGGAACTCTTTAGTGCTTGGGACTTTCAGTACATGACAGTGTTAAAGTGTGTGACCCGACATTTGGTAGGAGCTGGTGGTGGATTTTAAGAGGCCCAGGCCCCTCATGGACCCCGTGATCATCAGAGGTGACTGTGTACAGAGGGTGCAGACCTATAAATATCTGGGAGTGCAGCTGGATGACAAATTGGACTGGACTGCCAATACTGATGCTCTATGATGAAAAAGGTCAGAGCAGACTATACTTTCTGAGAAGGTTGGCATCCTTCAACATCTGCAGTAAGATGCTGTAGATGTTCTATCAGACAGTTGTGGCGAGCGCCCTCTTCTACGTGGTGGTGTGTGGGGAGGCAGCATAAAGGACAGTTTGACATCACGGGCGCTGAGCAGGCTCCTGTCAATCATGGAGAATCCACTGCATCCACTGAACAGTATCATCTCCAGACAGAGGAGCAGCTTCAGCGTTAGACTGCTGTCACTGTCCTGCTCCACTGACAGACTGAGGAGATCGTTCCTCCCCAACAATATGCGACTGTTCAATTCCACCCTATGGTAAACGCTAACATTATACAAAGTTATTGTCTGTTTTACCTGCATTTTCATCACTCTTTAATTTAATATTGTTTTTTTATCAGTATGCTGCTGCTGGAATATATAAATTTCCCTTTGGGATTAATAAAGTATCTATCTATCTATCTATCTATCTATTTATCTATCTATGAATGCTGTGTTGATAATAAAATATTTATATTTTCCCAAGATGCAGGTCACTTAGGTGACCTTACTTGTACAGCTCAAAATGTATCACTGATTTTATTCCTTTGTTTTAATTCAGATACCAAGACACAAGAGAATGTAACAGAGGTAAGTAAAGTTGTGTGTTTTTTGTCTTCAAAAGATATATATTTTTTTACTAGTAAATATTGGCACAAACAAAAACAAAGAGTAGATAATGGTCACACAGACTTGCTACCCCATCTGGTGGTCTTTAAGAGAGAATGCAGAAGAGCACCACAGTTCTCCAACAGCTGTAAAGAGGGAATCACCACTCCCAAATCATTTTAAATTTTACTTGCATCCAAGGTCCATCACAAAGCCTGCTCATTCAGCACTCACTTTCACACCCTCCGAGAGAATTTATGATGATCAACCATGCTATCTATACACCTTTGAAATGTAGGAAGAAGATTTCACACAGAGACTTGAACAGAGACCTCTTTGGTGACCAGATGGCAGCAGTAAACATTCCACCACTGTGCCACCTAGGTAGATCGATTGATCGATCTTTATTTGTAAATTTGGCTTTTTGCAGAATCTCTTTAAATAAATAAATAAATACCTAAATAATATACGTTCTCCTTTTTAATTTCAGTCTAGTTTCTTTTCATTTCCATAAGCAGGGATCCCCTTTTCCCAGTGCGTTTGTTTTCATTTTATATGTTGGTGTGAGTACACATGTAGGCTTCTTAACTTTGAAGTAAATTACTTAATTTTATGTGATGAACAAAGGATTCTGGACATCAAGGATTGTATTTTTGTTTAGCTTGTAAGTTAGTTATAAATCCTGTTGCCACATACTGTAAACTAGAGAATATGAAAATGCTGAATTATAGCAGGCAATCAGAGGGCTTTCAGGCCAGGGCACAGCTCCACACAGGTGGACAGACATGACTCTCAGCCTCTGATGTCTTTCATCTAAAATTGGCAGGGCCTCGCTTCCCCTTGTTGGCTTCACACATTTGCTGGAGCTCCTTCCTGATATTCGAGTACCAGGCTTTCTGAGAAGGCAGCAGCGTGGGAGTTTAGGGGGTGGCTGTTCTCTGTGTTATTGCCAAGTGTTTTGACGAGTTGTTCATGGGACTTAAACCCTCAGAGTGCAGCTTTTCTCTTATATTACCTCTGCAAGCTGCCACCTCTTTGGTTTGTCCCAAAAAGTAAAGTGTTTTTTCTCTGTTCCTTTCAAGTACACACTACATAAAATACAGCATTAATTGCCTGTCCTGCTGGGATGTCACTTGTATGCTAGTACTATATGAAATAAATGCATATGTGTTGTCTTGATATTTTATTGATTGTGATGCAGGAAACCAAACCATCGGAAGAGGAAGAGGACTCAGTTGTTTATTCCACACTTGATGTCATGGCTATGGAAAAGAGGAAAGGTGCCACAAAGTCCTGGGATGAAGAGACATGTCTATATGCAGCTGTCAGAGTGAAGACTGAGCCTGCTACCCCCACTACATAATTTTCTTCAGTCCATCAGACTAGACTTCTGCCATTTCCGAAGTCAAGGTCACTCTTGAAGTTTTTCAGGCCATGCTGATTCATACAGAGAATGAGCTGAAGCTTGTCCAATAGAAAAGAGCCCCATCTAGTGGTGAAACCATTTAACCACCGGGCCTTATCAAAGGAAATACTGTACTGTCAGAGTTGTGTCAAAGAGCAGCGAAACCTACTACCCAAGGAGGTATAAAAAGACTTGGAAAGATGTGATGTTCATAAACTATGATTTAACTAAAGCAAGCAAAGATGGTATGGCATCACCATTGTGTCAGGCTGAAAATAATTTTACTTTGTAGTTTGTCCATCCTTTGAGGCTGGAAATTGTCAAACTCGTAAATGATTGTTAAAATTTGAATGCACAAAGGATCAACTCTAAAGAATGACAATAAATGAAAAAGAGATTCTTGTGCAGTAACCATTAATGTCACAAAAGTTTGTAGTGTATTAACTATGAAGAAGGACAACAGCAAGAGGCCAGTTAATTATAGGAGTTTAATTGCAGATTGGGACCATTCATCACAACAGTTAACAATGGGAAGACACTGGTGAAAATGACAATGGTGATGAGGAGCAACTACAATGGTGACAGTTTCACTTCATGTTATTATTAGTAAGAAAAGGCTTAAAATAAGAAACACATTCCAAAGAAATAAACGGGGAAAACCACAGCAAGCAGAACCAGACAAGTTAACCACTCTTATTCAATCCCTCTGATAAAAAGCAAATTAAGTTCTTTGGGAATTTTGGTTTTAACACAGTATAATGGTAGATACTGGCAAATAGCGATGCGTTTTATTGAGATCTGTGTTTCATTAAGAGCTGGAATTGGCTGGAAAGAAAATTGAGCACATCTGTTGTAGACCTAAAGGTTATACCATAATTACACCTCTAAAATTATTAATTATTCTTTTAATACTTTTTCCTTTTTTGTCTGTAGTTAATATTCTCTTGCTGCCTATAAATCCAACAAAATAGTATTACTTTCAAAGTACCATACCATACACAGTTTCATGCAGCAAACAATGCAAAAAATAATAAAATGGAAAATTAAATAAATCATACTGTTACAGTACAGATTAAGCATAATAAAGGCACTTTGGTTAACCTTAGAAATGTCCTTACCTGGGTACCTTTTAGTCTTTTTGGTGCCCCAAGTTTTGTATTTATTTTTGGGTCCTCGACCCTGTTCTTCCCTCTTTTCCTTTTTATGTGATACAAAAGCAAACACTGCAGGAGAGAACGTAAGCCATTCTGATAGGAATTACAATACGATGTCACGCATGCATGTGAGTGGATCACTTTCCAGACTCATCTGAGGTATGCACTACCACCCCACGTCAAGAGGAGGCCCTGGTGTTAACAATGTGCTCTTCCATTCCCTCCATAATCCCAAGAAGATACCCAGTGAGGACATTTGATTCCGACCCTTCTGGTCCCCCAGTATCACTCTTTAAAAAGAGCACACTGCAGGATGGAGCTCCTACCTGGTGACTGAAAATGAGGCATTTCAAGACTAACAGCAGCTTTTCAGTTCTGGAAACTTTTTTTGCTCCATTTTGCGCCACAGAGCACATATTTTAAATTTTTTTTTTCCTTTTGATTAAATAGGGATTGGCACCCCAACATTTCTCCTTTGGACTTGCAATTCCTTATTCAACCACAAAGGTAAAGCTCCATGCTTGGTGCCCACACTATAACACAACTCTGCCAAAACCAACTTGAGAACATCCATCCATCCATTTTCCAACCCACTGAATCTGAATACAGGGTCACAGGGGTCTGCTGGAGCCAATCCCAGCCAACACAGGGCAGGAACCAATCCTGGGCAGGGTGCCAACCCACCGCAGGACACACACAAACACACCAAGCACACACTAGGGCCAATTTAGAATCGCCAATCCACCTAACCTGCATGTCTTTGGATTGTGGGAGGAAACCAGAGCACCCGGAGGAAACCCACGCAGAAACGGGGAGAACATGCAAACTCCACACAAGGAGGACCTGGGAAGCGAACCCGGGTCTCCGAACTGCGAGGCAGCAGCACTACCACTGCGCCACCGTGCCGCTCAACTTGAGAACAACAACAAAAAATAAAGGAGGTGATAAAGACCAGCAAGTGAGGAGACAGCACAGCACTAATGAAAGAAAAGCTAAAAATAAGGTTGTGGCAAGAACCTGTGTGCATCTGTGATGTGCCATCGCCATCCATTTATTAATATAACAGCCAGTGATCTTCACTGTTGACAAGTCCAAAAAGATCAGAGTATGAAAGGAAGACATCCAGAAAAAAAGAGAAAAAAAATCAGAAGATTTCCAGTGAGAGGCAATGGCAATTTTAGCAGTGATTATCCCTAACGCAAATAGCCTCTGCTGGATAACAGATACATGAAGTGCAAAAGTACAAAAATATGGGAAAACAGAGGGATACAAAAAGAGTAGGGAGGCAAGAAAAATCAGACACCCTAAACCAAAAAACAAAACACAGAATATATGCATGAATGTGCCTGGGATGTTGACAGAGCAAAAGTGACAATTTGGGTCAGATGACAATCCCTAAGCATATCGTTTACAGAGAGTAACGTTAAATTGGTGGACAACTTTAAAATGAGTTTGTTGGTGAGGCATTTGTTTCCATGAAACTGAAGGAGTGGGTGAAAAATCTCAGCGGCACATTGACTTAATTGATAGTGGTCAATATAATGCCTTACAGAGCATTGCATATTATTTAGACAGTGTTGTGTGACGAGGGAATGGAGTAAGTGAGAAATTATACAAAGGACGGAAAGAAAGCCCAGAAGAGATTAGAACCCCTCAAGCTTTAAAGACAAATGCTAAGTTAAAAGTAAAAGAGAAGTAAGTAAGATGACAGGATAGAAAAGAAAGATTTTAGAGACTGGAATGTGTGAAGGCCTCACCCATCAAATATATCATCCAGTGTGTGAATACCTATACTAGACCAGGGCTGGAACATAATGGGGCCACCTCCAATGTGGAGGGCTTCATCCCTCTGTGTGAGTTGGAGGGCATAACTAGTAATGTTGCTTAACTGACTCATACCAGAAGACAACCTGATCATAACAAGTAGTTAGATTTCAGCAAAGCAATAGCCTGTTTTCTACAATGAGGAAATTTCTATCAATGAGGAAAGATCCATACGTACATATATACATAAATAAATAAATCACAATTATGCAGACTTTTTAAGAAGAAGAAGGTTTACTTGTTCACGGCACTACCAGAAATATGAGAGACTAAATTGGTTCCAAAATACGTTGAATTATTAATCTTCATGTGGTTTCAGATTTAACTCAATCATTTTCTATTAAAAGGAAAATGGAAGCACAGGTTTATGTATTTTTTCAATGGTAACCCTGTTGTTATTGCTAGCTGTCCCATCCATCACCCATACTACATCTCGATCAATGTCTCTGCTCTCGTGAGTTGAAAAGCTGCTCTTTTTGAGTTTGACTTGATTCCAAAATTGTGATAATTCCTTCCTGGGCTGTAACCATAAATGTTGTCATGTCTGACTTGTCCTCTTAATTCGAGGTGTGTCAGTTTGTCTAGGGCTTACACACGGTGCAGTCAGCAAAACAGCATTTGTTAGAAAAAAAATGTAAAAAAGCATATAAAATGCAAGGTGTGGCAAAAGAAACAAAAATAGGTATTGCTTGAAAGCAAAGAAGTCCAAATAAATCACAATCCAGAAAACAGTATCTTAAAGCAGATGCAAGGTCAAAAACTAGTAAATCCAAACCTTAAGCACAGATTAAAAAACTGAAATTGAAAACACAGTAACACTTTAGTTTAGGTTCTGCAAAAATGCATCTATTACTCACTTATTCTTATGTAATAAGACCTTAACAAAGGCTTCCTTTGGTCTTCATAACACTTATCGATCATCAATAGACAGGTTATTCATCTCTGTGTAGTGTGCCTATTGACATGATAGTAAAATTACTTGTTAATAAGGAGGATTCACAGGTCTTATACTAAATATGTAAAATCACGAGAAATGTTATCTCAGTTAAACCATCTCAGACCAAAGTGTAGTTTTGCTAGTAGGTCACATTACAGCGATAAATAAACACTTTGCTGATGCCTTTAAGTATTGTGAAGACACGAAAAAGTAACTATTAAGGTCTTGTTGTGGAAGAGTAAATAAGTAATGGATGCATTTTTGCAGTACCCAAACTAAAGTGTTACCAAGAAAACAATTCCATGGCCAACATGAAAAGCTTTATGTTTTATTCAGCTGGCACAGTTCCCCAGCTGCATCATCAAGTGGCCCCACCTCCTTGGATTCCACATAAAGGAGCCAGGGCAGATAACAATACGCCTTTCAAATATTATTAATATAACACACGACAGCAAAAAAATCAATAAACATAATGTCAAAGAAAAGCATAATATTACAAAAGCAAAACAGGAAACCAAAAACAAAACTCATAACACAATATTTAAAAATAAAGATAAAAAAAAACATAAGCTGGGGAAACAACTCTTCCTGAGACATAACACACTTATGAATAGATCATGCTGTGCACTGTGGCCTACATCTGGGGCCCTTGCCCAGCTGGTACCCCTCTCTCTTGTTTGGACCAGGGAAGCAAGCCTGGTTAGGACAGTACCTTCACCCGGAGTGCTAGATGGCTGCCCCAGTGTTGCAGCGATGCCTAGGACTCCTGCATGGCTTCATGGAAGTTGGAGTTTGGTGCAGCATTGTTGGGATCTGTGGGCGCCACCAGGGGGGCTGTAGCTGCTGCTCAGCCCTACAGAGCAGTTCATTCCGCCACACCCGGAAGTGCCGCTGGAAATAAGTCATAAAGCACCTGGAGCACTTCCGCGTGGATTTTAAAACGAGCCAGAGTTGGGAGGAGGAGGAGAACGATGACGAAGAAGCATGCAGGGGGCAGAGTGGAGGAGAAAGAAAGAGAAAAGAGAAGGAAAAGTATTGTATTGTGCTGGGGACTGTGTGTTTTATTAGTGGGGAACAGGGAAGGCATTTCCCACAAGAGAAAAAAAAAAACAAAATCCGCTCGTGTGTTTTGAACCTATGTCTGTCTGTGTCAGGGCTGGTCTTTACAACACATTGTTTTAATTTAAAAAAGTATTTATTGATGGGGGTGGCACAGTGGGTAGCGCTACTGCCTCACACTTAGGAGACCTGGGTTCTCTTCCTGGGTCCTTCCTGCATGGAGTTTGCATGGGTTTCCTCCCACAGTCCAAAGACATGCAGGCTAGGTGTATTGGCGATCTTAAATTGTGCTTGGTGTGTGCCCTGCGGTGGGCTGGCACCCCGCCCGAGGTTTCTTTCCTGCCTTGTGCCCTGTGTTGGCTGGGAGTGACTCCAGCAGACCCCCGTGACCCTGTAGTTAGGATATAACGGGTTGGATAATGGATAGATGGATGGATTTATTGATGAATTGTTCCAAATCATATATCTTAAAATAGAGAAACGTTCGGTGCAACCTCAGTTATTGACTTACATACTCATTTGAATTTACCTTGAAGAAAGTTATTTCAACTCGTTTATTTTGTATTATTATTATTGTTACTCCTCTTTTAAATTTTGATTTATTATATTTTAAGAAAACAGCATCACATACAATCAAGTCGAACTTATAACAACAATAAATAATTTCATAGTCAAACTAGAAAAACAAAATCAGAAAGTTCAAAAAGAAAGCAGGAACAAAAAAAAGACAAAACAGAATGCAACTCCCACCCAAGAAAAAAAGAGGTGAGCCAAGAACATGAGTAAAAACAGTTAGAATAAACAAAGAAAGAGAAAATGTCCAATTATCAGAGCAAAAATCGTTTCAAATACAAGGTCCTGAAAGACCATTACCAGAGTCAAATGTTCAGGTGGGACGTCACCTTCACATCATGAAACTCTGCAACACCAACTCACTTCTCCTACTGCTTGAAGTTCTACCAGGTAAGATAAATAGATATTGTAACTATAAAAGTAAAAGTGCAAGCACAGCAAAAAAGTCACTCATCTAGAAATGAGTGGAAGAGGAAAAACTACCAAAGTGTTGCTGGGCATACTTAGTATTTATCTTACAATAAAAACAACCTCATGGGGTGCTGAGGTGTCACCTGCTGCAAGTCTGCACTCGGGTCCTAATTTGGGATCCCAAGGTGGTTTGTTGCGTGGTGGGTGAGGCAATGCACTGTATCAGTGTGTGCTCCCAACCTCCTCCTCATGGCTGTATAAGCTGCAGATTATTATGATTCAATATGTCTCTGATGTTATAATATATTATCAAAGCACCACAGTGGCCTACTATCCATGATGGTCTAAAACCAAACATTTTAACTTGAGATTTCAACATAGATTTTAATTCTCCAAGGGGTACTTTGTTCAAAAATATAATGTTTAAGAAATATGGATAGATAGATAGATAGATAGATAGATAGATAGATAGATAGATAGATAGATAGAAAGTAAAGGCACTATTAGATAGATAGATAGATAGATAGATAGATAGATAGATAGATAGATAGATAGATAGATAGATAGATATGAAGTGTAATTAGCCATACACCATCCACAACTAACATCACTTTATCAATTGATGCCATTTTCACATCACTTGAGTTATCGTGTGGTTGCTATAAAAGGTATTTCAACCATCACTTGCCTCTTTGTGTTTAACTACATGATATTGTAACATTGCACTAGGAATATATTTTATGTACTCCCCTAATATACAGTATGCAATACAGTTCTATTATCAGTGATATTTTTGAATATGACTCACTTTAAAAATGTTTTATAAACAAAACTTGTTGTCTTTCTTAACTGCATGATATTGTAAAATTGAATTAGGAATATATTTTCTGTACTCCACTAATACATGTAATACAATTCTGTTATCAGTGATATTTTTGAATATGACTCACTATAAAAATGTTTAATAAACAAAATGTTTTCTTTTCTCTTTGATGAAGTACGTCAACAAAAAACAAAAATGCCTAAGCTCTCTATGCAACAGTTAAACATGTATTTTCTAACTTTTTAATAACTTCAGCAACCATGGCCCTCATTCTGGGGTTGAGAACAGCTCAAGAGATCCACCATCCTTTACAGTCTGTACAACAGGCCTTCACTGACCTTGATCTGTTTCATAAAACAAGAAGCCCAAAGTGCAAACAGAAAGTGGTCTTTGGCAAGAAACAGAATTTTCACACCTTGCTTAAAATAACTTCGAATAACGATATCCCATCTAGATTGCACTTTGTCCTTTGAGACAGATGTTAGTAGTTTACTTCCATACATTCCATTTTATTAACCAACCTATCTGAACACACATTTTTTGGAGCTTTTCTTGATAACCTCAGAATTCAAACCCAGATAAGATGCCTGTTCCACACATACAGGGCACACTCACTCATACCAGGCTGAGAGAAAGGAAAACAGAGCACCACTAAATAATTATAACTTTTAGATTCAAAATTAAATGTGCAATATGCTTTAATCAGAAGAAAGACTTTCTTACTCATTTATACCCTGTTCAAGATGAGCCTTGAGGTAAGCTGAGTTTTATTTATTCCATCATTATTTTCAGTATTATTTAATGCATTGTGATGTGCAGGCATTCACTTGCTGACCTTCGTCTGAGGGAATGAGGGGGCTGAGAGGAGAGGTTTCTGATCGTAGGGCATGAGTGATAGGGGTAAGGCATAAGAGGGGGTAGAAGTATGGGGTGAAGTTGATAAGGAGTGAGGAGACTAAAGGTGATGGATGGTGGTGACAACTGAAGTGTGGTAGCTGAAGCTGATATAGGAAAGCTAACAGGACTTTGAGAAGTGGCTGGTGCTTTGGAGCTGTGCTTTGAAACCCAAAATATCAGAAATACGGGGTGATACACCAAAATAAGTGGACTGGGCTTGGGGCTTTCCTGAAAAACAATCTCGGGGGTTGCTGAACGTGAATCATAGAACTGTATCCCTGACCAGGCTAGGTATATCACGTGAATAGCCCAGTCAGTATTTGCACAGCAGTCGCTACATCAGTTACCGCAATAATGTCAGGTGAAAAAAATCAAACAGCGAATCAACATCAAATTTCTTGCGAATTTTGTCTTTTCCCATAAAGCAGTTTTCCATCCATCCATCCATTATCCAACCCGCTATATCCTAACTACAGGGTCACGGGGGTCTGCTGGAGCCAATCCCAGCCAACACAGGGCACAAGGCAGGAAACAAACCCGGCAGGGCAGCCAGCGCACACACACACACATCCACACACCAAGCACACACTAGGGACAATTTAGAATTGCCAATGCACCTAACCTGTAGGAGGAAACCGGAGTACCCGGAGGAAACCAAAGCAAAAACGGGGAGAACATGCAAACTCCAGACAGGGTAAAGCATTTTTTGACTGACAGAAGCATTCCTGTCCTCGATCCTCCTCCCTATTCACCCAGTTTATCTCCCTGTGATTTTTACTTGTTTCTGAAAATCAAAAGTGACCTGAAGGGAACACATTTTTCTTCAGTGGATGAAGTGAAGACAAAAACGGCAAGCCTGTTGAAGAGCCTCAAGCAAGAAGACGTCCAGCACTGTTTCAATCAATGGAAAAAATGTATGGAGCGGTGCAGAGATCGGGAGGGGGAGTATATAGAAGGTGACAATGTTTAGAATGCTGTACTTCATTAAGACATTTTTTTTTTTTTAACAATCCGGTTATTTTTGTGTCTCACCTCAAATGTACAGAACTTAATAGAGCAATAAACATGGAGACGTCCTGACAGCTGTGAGTCTTCCTATTTTTTATTAAATAAATAGAAAAACATTAAGAGGTTTTTCTTTACCCAGAAAACCATAGCCACTTGGAATAAGCTACTAAGTATTGTGCTAGATAGCAGAACTTTAATAACTTTCAGAACTTGACATGATGTTATTTTGGAAGAATTAAGTGGAGAGGACTGGTGAGCTTTGTTGGGCTGAATGGCCTCTTCTCGTCTAGATTGTTCTAATGTTCTAATGATTGGGTTGCTAAAATATATTATAAAACAAAGGTACTGGTTTCCTAAAGCACACTGTCCACTTTTGATTTCCAGCATCCATCCATTATCCATCCCGCTATATCCTAACTACAGGGTGACGGGGGTCTGCTGGAGCCAATCCCAGCCAATACAGGGTGCAAGGCATGAAACAAACACCGGGCAGGGCACACACACCCACACACCAAGCACACACTAGGGATAATTTAGGACTGCAGTCACCTAACCTGCATGTCTTTGGACTGTGGGAGGAAACTGGAGCTCCCGGAGGAAACCCACACAGACACGGGGAGAACATGCAAACTCCACGCAGGGATGATCCAGAAGCAAACCCAGGTCTGCCCTACCACTGCGCCACCGTGCCGCCCTTATCTCAGCATGCTTATTCCAGTTCAGGGCTGTGGAGAGCTGGAGCCAGTGTTGGCAGCATTACTCTTGAAAGATCAGTTCCCTGTGACCGGATGTGTTTATTTTACAAACATAATTTTATCTTGTAGTGTCCTGCTCTCTGTTGTCTAAAGGCATGACTGCAGACTTGAAGACTGACAAAAGAGGAAGATTTGGCTAAGTGGGCTTGCTGATTATATTAATTTTAAATTGATAATAATTGTAAATTAATCAAAAAAAATATCAATTTTAGGAAAGCACACAAACGTATAAAACACTTCATTTTTTTTTACTTAAAGAAACCATACACTGTTAGGTAACCGTGAGAGCAGAAATCATCCATCTAATTATAACAATAGTCTAATAAAATTAATTGAGTGTTTACAAACCACAGAGGTAATATGGAGTCAGAATAAAGTCCTGCTGCACAGTAAATTGAGAATAACGCAGTTGATGAGGCAGTGGCACATAAAGCAGGACACAAAGTGAACATGGGAGGTACAGAGCAAAGGAAGAAACAGTAGACCCTGTTTGTGTGAAATCTGATATTAAAATTTCTAAGCTCCGTCTCTTTTTGTGATACGGTTGGCAAAGCAAAAGACATTAATGAATCTGAGTATGAGCCACTGTCTGTCTGTTTAATAAACAGTAAGACACTCTGGAAAGGCGGAACAAAAGCTTCCCGGCTTGAGCTATAATTCATCTTCCGAAAGCAAGATGGTGTCTTGGAATGCATTAATTACATTATTACGGCTACAGGACACCGCTGATGCTCTCCACTGGCATTGCAAACTGGCAGTTCTTCTTCTTTTTACATGAATATTGTGCTGGCAGGAGGCCATTCCAATGTAGAAAGTGTTTCGTTTTTGTTTTTTTTTTTTATTTCAGCCATAGAATCCATTGTCTAATCCTATTTAGTCTTTGTAAAATATTGCATGTGGCCAAAATATTGGAATAGGTTCGATAGCTGACTGGGGTCAATGTTTGTTTGGACCATAGTAATAAGAAGTTGTTATGACGACCAGAGTCTCACTGTATTTATTTTTGGTGTTCCAATCCCAAAAGAAAAAAAAAAAGCCTGCTGTAGAGTGCATTCGGTGCCAGAAATACAGCATGGCCTCCTAATTACAGGGTTACATGGGCTCTGTAGAATTCTTGGCAATGTTGTGCTGTGCTGTTGTTAATAAAGCTTGCTCTGAGGCCGGTCCCTGCATGATTATGTACATGATTGAGTGGGCTAACACGTTCCACTAATGCTTCTTCAAAGCACAATATTCCACACCCCGATGAGCACTGTATGATATCCTGCACATTCTTAATTGCAGGAGGCTATTTAAAGCAGGACACAACCTTCTATACACGCTCATTGCAGTGAGACACTAAATGAAGTTTATAAGCAACCCCCACTCATCTCGACTTTGTGGTCAGTGCCCTCTCCGTGGCTGCTTTCTGTCCAGCAAGGAGCATTTATCACCATAACGAGCACCATGAGCGATGCCAATTTGTATTCAAAATGGCTTTCTATGCAAGCGCCCCTGCCTTTTCCAGCCAGAGCACGTCTGTGAAGCCTGTGTGACATTCTCTGCATATCCAGAGGAACTGTTTCAGCAGAGGCTTTCAGTACTTTATCTGCTTGGTCATTAACATGCAGTAGACCTAGATGTGGTGGCTGTGTGCAAGCATGCAAGAAGAACTTCATACATAATTAATTATTATTATTTCAAAAATGAATGAACATTTAAATATTGAATATCTCATTCAGGGTAAAATGTATGCACATCACAGATTAGCTCCTAAGTGTGACAATTTGTTAGATACATTTATGACAAATTCTAGAAACTGATAATTGTTGGGGGAACAATTGTAATGGACTCACCACAATTTAAACTTTAAGCAGATTTTCATTTTAATTGGCACAGTTTAAATGTACAGAGAGCTTTCATTATTTTTTATGATGTTCTCGGTCATAGATAAGGTGCTGCCCCTATTAAAAGGGTGGCGCACAGCCAGTATGAGGCAAGGTTCCTTACCAGCCCTTAAGAGGCACGAGAAAGAAGATACAATCTCCTGCAGGAGATGCCAGGTCAGAAGTGGCTACAGTGGCGTCCCAACAAGGTTGAACCAAGGAACAATAGTACAGCCTGGGAAGCCAGTGTGATAGAAGGACAGGGGGTGACAACTACATGTTCCCTCAACATGGTGATGCCAAGTGTACAGGCATGATGGGAACTGTAGTCCAATTAGGTAGCCTTGTCGGGTTCCAGGGCAGCTGGCTGGAGGCGCTGCAGGGATCCATGATCCCTAATTTGTTGAGCTTCCACTTGACCCAGAAATACTTCTAACAGGTTATGACCTGACATCGGAAGTACTCCCGGGTTTAAAATAAAGAAAGTCATTTGACTTCATCCAGACAAGTTGGAGTTGGGTGGAAGTGGACAAAGCTCACCTGGGAGGAGTGGATGAATAAGAGAGAGAGAAAAAGAGAAAGAGAAAAGAATAATTGTGTTTATGTAACAACTAAGAAACCTTTGTAAGGTATTGCTGTCAATAAAACTTGCATGTGAACCTGGGACTTGTGTCTGTGTGGTTGTGTCTGAGGATTGGGATGCTGCTGCGCCCCCTACTGGTCAATGGGTCTAATGTTAATTGCAGTGGAATATGTTATATTTGTGTCCACAATTTGTACATTAACATATACTTTTAAAACTGTTATCATTTTTGTCACCAACTATAAAAACATGCTTACTGAGCTTTACTGCGTTTTCAGATGCAAAATACCTCAAAAAATAACTCCTATTGCAGTAGTCTCCTGAGCTGCATTCCAGTGGCACATGTACCTTTGTTTTGAAATCATGGCATTATATTACATTACTTAACTTCCTTAGAAGGCTGGAGTCCTTCAAGATCTGCAATAAGATGCTGCAGATGTTCTATCAGATGGTTGTGGCGCCCTCTTCTACACGGTGGTGTGCTGGGGAGGCAGCATAAAGAAGAGGGACGCCTCACGCCTGGACAAACTGGTGAGGAATGCAGGCTTTATTGTAGGCACGGAGCAGACAGTTTGACATCTGTGGCAGAGCGACGGGCACTGAGCAGGCTCCTGTCAATCATGGAGAATCCACTGCATCGACTGAACAGGATCATCTGCTGTCACCGCCCTGCTCCACTGACAGACTGAGGAAATCATTCCTCCACCACACTATGCAACTTTTCAATTCCACCCTCCTCTTAAATGTTAATATTATACAAAGTTATTGTCCGATATACCTGCATTTTTATCAATCTTTAATGTAATATTGTTCTTTATCAGTATGCTGCTGCTGGAGTATGTGAATTTCCCCTTGGGATTAATAAAGTATCTATCTATCTATCTATCTATCTATCTATCTATCTATCTATCTATCTATCTATCTATCTACAAGAACCTTTTTCACAGACAAGGTGGAGAAGAATGTTACAAGTAAAGTGCTTGCACTTCCTTTAAATAGGAGAGAATGGATTTTTAAACATTCATAATGTAGATAAAATGACATCTTTAGACTTAGTTTGGAGATGAGGGAGGCATATACTGTATGTGCCAAACCCACAGAAAAGCTGTTCTCAAAAGTTGTTTTCCACTTCAAACAAATTTTAATTCTTAAAGGAATATTCCATACCCCATGCAGTTTGTAGTGGCGGCTGTGAAATAAATGTTTTCATGGCGAAACTAAATAATGAGGATTCATGTTGAATGGGACCCAAGGGTGACCAGTGCTGGATAGCAAAAAATATCCATAGAAAGAAGAAAAAAAAATCTCTCCTAATCCACATGTTCGTTGTCCACTCGTGTGCTCAGAACATTCAAAATACATGTATTTTATTGCTAAAATATTATTAATACTTACTTCTGGAAATATTAGCATAAAACATAAGTAGGAAATTCACATTTGAAGATACAATTTTTGAACTATGAATGGGGGAGAGTGGCAGATCTTCAATTGAAATGCACAGAATTACGAGTTTTCCAAAAGTAAGAATTAACAGTATTTTGGCAAAAAAAATGCATTAATTTTGAACCTTCTGGGTATACAAATGGATAAATGAATTATGCAACACAAGTTACGTGAGATTTTTTTTTATTCCATAGATGTTGCTCATACCGTTTGCTGTTGTTCAGAGTTGGTCACCATTGGGTCCCATTCATTGTGAGTCTTTGATGTACTGTATATTTTCATGTTTTTGATACATTTGGTGTTGTCCAGCATTGGTCACTGTAATATCAGAAACTTTGTTATCTCCATTCTGCATTAAACCTGAGATTAAAAATTTTCTCAGCCATCACTACAAAGTACATGATGTAAGTGGCATATAAAAAAATATAATTTTTAGGTAGAGTATTCCTTTAAGAAGTCATTGATAAAGTAGATCTAGCAACATTATTTTGGCTTAAAGGTGAATTACGTGTACTTCAGTTGAAATTAAGGAAAAGTGCATTTAGGAATGAAGCCAAAAAGCACTTCTTTACGCAAAGAGTTGTGGGACTCTGGGACAAACTACCAAATTGTTAGTTTCCGTTTCATGTTTTATGTAATTGAAGAAGAAACCTTGACAACCTTTAAGATGAATCTGGATGAGATATGGGAACAGCTTAGCTATCAGCTAAACAAACAGGCTTCATGGACTGAATGGTCTCCTCTCGTTTGTCAAATTTCTTATGTTCTTATGAGTTGTTATGTTCTAAGAATCTAAGAATAGAGATTGTGCTAGTGCTAAAGTTTGCACTCGTCTTCTCGCTTTAAATATTAATGAAAATTAATAGACTGAAATTCCAGCGGAGAACTCCATACAGTGTATCTCTTCCAGAACTTTATAAAACACCTGCAAAGAGACCTGGATTAACTGCATATTATTTCCAGATCTCTTGAGGTGGATAATGTGGAAAAAAGCATTTAAAATAATGAGTCTCTAATGCATGAATTTAGCATCTGAGAATTAATAAAGCAAATCATTGAATGAGCTGAGAGTTAAAGGGGCAGTCAGCACTCCTTGTAGGGTGTCCTGCTCTGAGGTTAAATTAGACATGTTAATGTAATGAGATGCACACGGCTAATTATATATAATTTTGATTATTATAAAAACTTCAATCACCACTCTCTGAACTGATAAATGTTATGATAAAAAAACAGTATCTAAGATAAATGGTCTGTGATCTCATTGTGGAGATAGCTATTGGGACTTTGGTTTATGGTTTAAGCAATGGCTTAATAGCTTGCCCCAACTAGATAATCAATCAGTTGATGATAATTGCTGTCTTGCTGAGCCTGGTAAAGTCGTTCAGAAATCTTGCTGTGGTAGATAATGAATGTCATTATGTATTGAGTGTTTGATGTGATTGAAGGAAAGAATCTACTGATCGCTGAAGTAGCTTTGAATACGCAAGAAATTATGGGATCAAATGGTGAAGGAAATCAGTCTTTCAAAAAAAAGTCTCTTCTAGTGGATTTGTCAAATTGCTGAAAATTTACCAAAAGCAATGAGCTCTGTAGGAAGGATTATGGCCAGGCCTCGTGTTTCGGTGATGTCTCCTATTAAACTAAAATCATCATCAATTTATCAAGCAGTCATGAGACCAAATTTCTCCCTAATTCTTTGCTGGCTGCACACTGAAAAAAGTATAACATTGATGTTGTTCATTCAATGTAAATTTTCTTTTTCAAGCAACTTAAGATTAGTCATTTAGTGTTGTAGCTTGAAATATTTGGCTTCAGATCTCAATCAAAGTAAAACAAATTGTTTGCACCAAAGTAAGTTATGGTGGAGGGAATAAACATAAAAAGTCCTATTTCAGTTAACCTAATATTTTAGGTTGTTCGTGTGCTGTGTGGGAGAGACTGTTTGTATATTCTTCCAGTTGAACTTTCCAGCGTGCTGGCTTTCAGCGTGAACACTTTCCCGAGTGGAGTGGGCTATACAGGTCTGGTCATTTTCAGCAACAGACTTTTATAACAGAGGATTTCTGGTAAGTAACCCTGTTTCTCAACTGTTCATTTTAAGTATAAGAACTCGTAATACAACATACTTTCAAGAAAGCTGTAGAAACGTTTAATAATTTTTTGTTGTATATTTAAGATTTACACTGCAAAATGCTTCTGTATTTGCACTAGATTTTTAAATAAATGTAAAAAGTACAGCATTGGAATGTGTTATGTTCATAATATTTCTAATAGCATAAAAACAGGTTACAACCAAAAAAACATTTTACATTGTAACAACTTAAAAAATAGATTTACTTCAGTATAAAACAAGTGAATTACACCCAATCACTCTAAATGATTTGCCTCAACTTAAAAATTGTGGGTTCAACAAGATAAAAAGAATTATATTGGTTCAGACTGAAAATATTAAGTGTGAATCATTACCTTAATTATTTTAAATTGAATGGAGATTATACTTTTTTCAGTGCACTTGGAGTACAGACACAGACATTCTATTATGGTAATTCACATTACACTGCCAGCGAGTCAATTTGTGTTACTCAACTGGAAAAGTCAAAAAGTTTACTATTAAAAATGTGAAAAAAGACAAGAAACCAATTTTTGCTAATCTGACAGGCTATTATCAATGCCATACTTAATTAATTTGAGTATCCTGAAACACTGCTAACCCCTAGTGTCCGTACCTGTAAATTATTATTTCCTATGAACTCTTTCCCAGTTCTCTTGGTGTTGCATTTGAATGGAGTATTACAATTGTAACACCATAGATTTACCAACCTATAATCAGTGCAATGTAATTCAACTTAGAATGCAAAACATAAAATGAAAAGATAAAAAAAATATAACTGCCCAGCTTTGAATTGCACTGTGGGTCTTTGCTACAAGTGTAAATCAACTATAGAGACAGAATCGGATGTTTCATGTGACAGATTTTGTGAAATTTGTTACATCTTAGTCTTTTGGACATACCTCAGGATGCAATGATACCAGATCTGAGGTTATAAAGTTCTGTGAAACGTTAAGCATTTTAACTAAAATCTTTGGTAAATGACAATATGACAGCGTCTTGTTCACATTATATGTATGAGTATCATCTCTTGAAGCTTAGGTTTGCTTAGGAGGAATCCAGAAAAGCAAAGCTGGCAAACAATGAGGCAAAGTCTCTTTTGAGAAATGTGTTTTATATTTGAATATCTATGCAGAGGATTTTTTTAAATTTATTTTGAATAATTTCTGGTTTTGGGCCATGCTGACCACATGTCAATTCATCCTGTTGCATGATTTATGTCTAATTTGATTTGTTTATTTAAAACAAGTGTTTAACAAATTCTTTTAAAAAATAAATTACAACCTCTTCAGTCAGTCATATAAGTATATTCCAAGTGAGTAAGTCTAAACCGTCTTCACATGATAAAATGCAGTAACTTTTTGGATGACAAAGATTGAAAATGATTTAAAATAAACCTTATTACCATGCAGAAGTATTAGTTGGTTGATATTATTATACTGTTCCCTGTAGTGGACTAGCTTCCAATCCACAGTTGGTTCCTGCCTTGCACACAGTAACTGATTCTATCTATAGCATTTTTGACATGACAATTCTCAGGGCCAGATCCAAATTTTCCTTTATGTTATACAGTAAACGTTAATTTACCTCACTAAAAAGGTCTCTATTTTGTTCATGCGTCTTTTGTATGCAATAAAAACAATCAGACAATGGGATGCTGATTCCTGGCCTGTATTGATTTGCAGCAGATCTTTGTGCTGCACCATCATCATCTAACAAAGTATAGCCATATACAATATGTTTAAATGCTAAGTAAAATCAGTCTTACAGCCACTCTGGCTGCTCAGGAAGATCGATTGGCTATAAACTAACTAAATAGAAACAGAAACATGTCAAATTTAGAATCAAATGGCTTTGAAATTAAAAAAGGATAATCCACAAGTGCATGTAAAGAATATCAGACTACACACACTGCACAGCTTCAATGGCACACTGCATTTCCAGTAGCAGCGCCTAACTACATTACAGCCAGGTGTCTGCTGTTCAGCCCGTGGCCAGCAAGCAATTGAAAAATGATTTCCTGCAAATATACCTGTTCTCTTCACTCTAGGATTGTGCACTTGTTTGAAACAGGACCCTCATCCTGCTGGCTCCTTTCCCACACTTCAATCACTTGGCCTCCTTGGCAAGTTTTCCAAATTTAGCAGGAGATGAAAATTAAGATGCAGTGTAATGTCCCGCTATCTGCTGATTTCTTTTTTCACATTACTGTTTCTACAAGTAACTGAGCAAATGGTACGGAACCTTTCTTATGTCTTCATTGAGGGGTACTGCAGGGCAATAACTGGAAAAGCTTGAACCAAAAATATAATTGCGCAATTTAAAAAAACAAAAAACTACAGGATGTCCTCATGTTCATCTTTGTGAGAACCTTCAGACTCCATCTTTAAACTCTAAAGTTCAGATTGGCAAACAGAACGGTATACAGAGCACTGTAGGGCTAAGTGGCCCAGCCCCTCAGGGACAAATACTGTAGACTTTCAGCACCAGACATTAAGACAATTTCACAACTACAAGAAGCGATATTTCACTCTTGTCTTACATATAAACTTCTTCACGTGGAAGTGTGTGTGTGTCTGTCTGTCCGGCCAGGAACTGTGATGTTACAGCATGAAGCTTAAAGAAAATGACTCTGTCACTACAGTGAAACCGCTGAGGAAAGAGAACCTAGCTTAGCCGCTAATGCACAGCCGATGCGATTCATTGATTGAAGTGTCAGAGTGCATGGTTTCTAGGAGCCCAGGCTTTTTATATATAGCATGGGCTTACACAGCTAGTAGATAAATAATTGCACTGAGAAAAACATAGTATTCTGGAAAAAAACTGATTAAGAAGAGTTGTTTTAAACAGATAGATAGATAGATAGATATATGGATAGACTAAATTGTCTGAACACACACCAGAATGACTAAAAAGAAAGAAAACTTCTGACTTGACAGTCACAGCAACTGTCAAGCATTATACAGAATCATTGCTGTTGGTATAAAGGTCCCATAGCGATTCCTGACATATTTCTGCTGAATAACTTTTTGGCTGAAACTCCTCAGTATTAGTGTGTAATGAAGAATGTGTACAGTATTGTTCATCATAGCACTCAGTTTTCCTTAATTATCTCCTTTGCTACAACTTCCAGAGGTCCACAGTACACACCAGAATTGAGGCTGCCCTAATCAGCTTGTTGATTCGGTGGGCTTCTTTTGAAGTGATGTTACCAGCAAGGTACAACTCATCATAGAAAACTGTACTGGCCATCATAGACTTGCAGAAGATGTGAATGATGTCGCTACACATATTAAAGGAATGCAGTCTCCCAAGAAAAAAGAGCCTGCTCTGACCTTTCTGGTACACTTCCTCTGTGTTTCGAGACCAGTCTAGCCTGTCATTGATAGAAAACCCCAAGTACAGGGTGAGTTAAAATTTGAATGGTGGAAGAAATTTATTCACAAAACATGCTTCATATGTGCAAAATGATTTACAGGAATGTCTTAACCTGTTCGTCATCATGTTCAACACACAAAAACCAACAAGCAACAGTACCATTTAAAGGCCGGACCCACATTTCGCAGGGAATAGATGATACCACAGTCCGTATTCTGCCCTTTAGGTCATTGATATCATGAAATTTCCTGCTATACACGTGCTCATTCACCATACCCCCATAACCAGAAATCACAGGGTGTCAAATCAGGGGAGTGGTAATAGTCCACCTATCTGGAAAGGTGTGGTCGAGATAAAAATAATCCATAAGTGTTAACATAATTTTGACTCACCCTGTACTTGATGGAGTGAACCACCTTTACATTCACTCACTGAATAGTGACTGGACATGGAGGCTTTTTGGTGCCATGAAAGTCAATAAGCAGTGCCTTAGTTTTGCTGATGTTAAGATGTGGACAGGTTTTTTCTCAACCAACAAACAAGTTTCTCCACCTCCATACAACTCATAAGTGCTGAATCATCTGAGAACTTCTGTAAGTGACATGATCTGGTGTTATATTTGTAGTTGGAAGTGTACTGAGTGAAGAGAAAAGGAGACAGAACTGTTGTTTATGCCAGTGTTGCTCATATCCATATCAGAATCACAGTCCTCAAGTTTCACAAAATGTGTTCTGCCTGATAGATAGTCCATTATCCAGGACCCCATAGGCTCATCTACCTGCATATCTCCGAGTTTACCATTTATCAAGGATGGCTGGATGGTACTGAAGTCACTGGAGAAATCGAAAAACAGAATCCTCACAGTGCTGCCAGCTTTGTCCAGGTGAGAATAAGCCTTGCGGAGCAGACAGATAATTGCATCCTCAACTTCATTAGCCTAATTAGTGAGGAAAATGTATTACTTATTTTGCACAACGACTAGTCGGGCTGTGCCCCACTGGCTCTTGAAGCAGAAACATTACCCGATCTAAGGGCTACCCAACTACTCCGAAGAACAGTAGATTTATACTGTGATAGATGGCAGGGACGGGCTGGGTTCCCAGCTGGCACTGTGCCTAATCCCCTTACATGGCCAGGTACTGAATGGCCAAAAAGAATGGCAAAGTATTTCGTGTCTCAGCCAGAAGATTGGCAGATACCATCTTGGAAGCTGGTACACTAGCATCCTGGCAAGGATGAAAATTTTTACTCCGCAAGGACAACAGTGTAATGGGGGGACAGTGGGACCATTTTAGACCATTGGATACATGTAAAAAATAAACCAAACCAACATAAAAAAAATTGTCCAAACAAAAGACACTTAGCTGCACTAACAATGGTTACACAAAACAGTGCCAAGATGTTAGAAAAAAAGTAATCAATAATAATTCATTCAAAACCCGACCATGACAATTAACTGAATTAATAAGAAACAATTAAGCAATTAAGGGCATAAAATTGGACTAACTAGGAATGAAGTTTTAAGCAAAATTGACAATTAAGTTAAAAAGTAACTACTAAAATAATTGGCTGTGGATACTTTAAAAATAAAACAGATAATTAAAGGCTGTTAGTAAAACAAAAAGAGAAAACCAGAACAGTAACCAGAAATGAAAAAAAAACAGATCCATAAAAATTAATCTTCATAACATCTGCTAAACTTGTTTAAAAAAAGGCAATGCCAAGACTATACGGTCAACTCAAAAATGTGAACCAAAAATCACAGCTAATTTCAAAAATCCAAACAAACAGTCTCAAAAAGGGATAAATACTTAACAAATACCAAATCAAATTTCAAAAAAGAGGCAAAAAACTCAGTAACATGGCTGTAGCAACTGATGTCTTTTATTTCATTTTCTTGTGGTTGCTGCACCAGAAAAGATCAGTTCTTCTGCCTTTAGTAGTAAAGGTATAAATATTTTCAAAAAACATAACACTAAACTGAGCAAACATTCACAACAAAAAATCAGTCTTAGCTTTTACCAAAGATAATCAGAAAACAAAAGCTGTAGTCAAGAAAATTAGAGCAAGACTTCTGCATTTCAAAAATGAGCATACACCAAAACACACAAAATATAAAAGTATTTTCATCAAGTCTTGGATGTCAGGAAGTGCATGACTGCAGATGTTAATACCCTTTATTCAGTTGCATCACAGATCATGACCTCCCATATAGCAATGTGCTAGTAACTGTACACAAGCTAAACCCAAAATGGCAGCGCTCACAAGAAACAAAAGGATGCCACAATTAGACATTAAATAAGCAAACGCCTTTAAATATGCAGCAGAATCAGATTCAGCACATCTCAAAACCTTTAAGAAAACCAAATCATAACAATTATACAATAAGGAATGATGGATTAGGATATATTGGAATTATAATATTGCAAAAATAAATGACTGATTCAAATGAAATTACAGATGCAAAACAGTAGTAAAGGAGTTAGAAAAGTGAAAAATACATGAAAAATGCAAACAGGGCAGAGACACTGCTGCATTTTGTGTGAAAAAATACAGGCATGGGTTCAAGAGTTGTGTTACCTCCTGTCTGTTTTTAAAGTTTAAAATAAAAGTTAGAAAAAACATAAACAACAATTCAAGTTGCCTTATGTATGGTAGAAATTGGTTCATCTCTGTGCTCTGGTCATCAAGTGATAGCCACTGACTCCATGTGATCAGAATATATGGCCGCTCACCTGGAAGGGACGGGGCTATCAGAGCAAGGCAGAAGTCAGTCTGTTTGTCGTCTGAGTTGGACCTCTAGTTGGACTATAGAGAAAAAAAGAAGAACATATTAGCAACAATATCCCTCTCTCCATGAGGTGAAATTGCACTTCTTGACTGAGCCCTGAGGGTATTCATTAAATATGCATGAAAAATGCTAACAATGTATATTAAATAACAATACACCAAATTCTTAAGTGGGGTATAAAAGGTAGAAATTATTTTGCTTGAAAGAAAAGTAAGAATCACTCCCATGGCTGGAATTGGGGATTTTGTTCCGAGTCTGTTACCTTTCTAGCTTACGGTCCAGAAGTCACATCTGTTATATTTTTTGGCCAAGTGAGTTTGAATATTGCAAAAATAAAAAAAAACATTGTGTTCAAGGAGCTATAAGACTGAATTTCAGAGTTATAAATAAAAGCATTCTATCATCCCTCTATGAAAATTAAAGACATTAGGCTAAATGTAAACAGGAGAGAGTCGGGTGTTAAACTGTTTTTAAATTGTTATCATTCTTGGATGTATTGTCTAAGATTGTAAGTACTTTCTCAGATCTTTTTGCTCTATTACAAATTCTAGTATAAACTTTTATGCTCCGATTTTTGACTTTAGCTGTTTTTTTTTGTGATTTGGCTTTGACACGCGATGGTTTGATGTTTCGGTAATGTAACCTGCTGTGTTTTTGGCATTGTTTCCATCTCTTGGTTCTTTGTGCTCTACTAGTTTGTGCCCAAATGTCATCTTTTGATAGTACAGAAGGAGACAGATATTCAGGTTATTTTTATCCCGTTTTAGACCTGCAGCAAATATACTTTTGTATAAAATTACAGCAATAAATATCCACATTGGCAGAGTCCTAGCCTTTCTGCTCTTTACTTGAGACAAAACATCTCTTTTTTAATTAAATAAAAATAAGTTATACAAAATGTAAATTAATATATATATATATATATATATATATATATATATATATATATATATATATATATATATATATATAAACATGTCTACTTCATTTCTCTTTGATACCCCAAGAGACCAATTTAAAGGCTGATCACATATGAATACTATTATCGGTGAATTAACAATTGGCTATGCATGCCGACATTGTGATTTCACATTTAGAGAAACATTTCCATTGTTTGTGTCAGTCTGACTAAGCAGCTGTTTGACTTAGTAGTTAAGGCGCTGGACTTTAAACCCCAAAACTGCTGGTTGAGTAAAAAGCATTTGGTCAATGTGTGATCTTTCTGTAAAAATATACAGCATCTAATAAACTGTAGTATGGTGAGGTTCTTGTAAAGCACCTTGCAGACATGTTCATTACAGAAGTAAGGTTGCATATTATTCATATGGGGTACATGATGGTCCAGTGGATAGCACTGCTGCATCACAGCTCCAGGGGACTAAAGTAGAATCCCAGCCTATCCACTGACTCAAGTTTCTCCATATGTGCGTGTTTCACTCCAAAGATATATAATGTTAAACCTAATGTGCCAAGGTGGGTTTGCTTGCATCATGTGATTGACTAGCACCCTGTGTGAGGGTTTCCACCCATTTTGTACCATTGTCGCTGAAACCAAGTCAAGTCAAGTCAAGTTGCCACACCTACTACACAACGAAACAACTCGAGAACCCGGTTGGCAACCCCCCAGCAGTCCCACCCTCCAGAAATTGCCCTCTATCTGCTGCAGCCAGGTGTTACGTGGGCGATCCCTTGGCCTGGTCCAGCCACTCGGGTCCCCAACAATGAGGATCTTACGAGCTGGATCACCCTCGGGGAAATGCACCACATAGCCATAGTGCCATAACTGAAACTCCTTCACAATGCAAGTAATGTGCCTCATTCAGGACTCCATGAGCAACCGTTCATTCGAAACAAAGTTAAACCAATTTTCCGGAGAGACACAGTACCAAAGGAGTCCAGTCTTCTTCTCAGGTCACTGGAGAGCAACCATATGGCAAGACAGGAAGCACGAGGACTCTAAAGACTTGGATCTTCGTCCTTTTGCATAGATATTGGAAGCGCCACACACCCCTTTCCAGTGACCTCATGACCCCCCATGCTCTCCCAGTCCGCCTACTGACATCATAGGAAGAGTCACCAGAGACATGAATGTCACTGCCAAGGTAAGTAAACCTTTCAACAAGGTCAACACTCTCTACACAGACACACACACTGCTGATCGCTGAAACCCTTGACTGGAAAAGTGAAAATACACTAGATGGATGTATTTCTATATATTATTCTTGGTAGTCGATGGAGTGTTAATCTCTGATTTATTTCTGTTTTACTCAGAACTATCTGATATTGTATCATATCCATGTTCACTCCTCTATGTCATTCATTATGAATGAGATTGTGTTTGTTCCATTTATGTGAAGCCTCTAATGGTGCTGCTGGCAAAGCAAATTTCCCTGTAGGACAGAGAAATTCTACTGGATTATTTATCATCATAAATTAAAAATTGCTTATGAATGTGACAATTGTTCAGATTTTTTCCATATCTCATCTACTAAAATGTGGGAAAAGTGCAAAGGACTTCAAATGCAGATCCATCTATTCGTTCATCTTCATTTCTGTCTCACAAGATTGTGGGGAGCCATGCCTATCCTGGCAGCATCTGGCACAACACTGGAACCAACTCCATATGAAATTTCATCTTAAAAGTAAATATTCCTTCTAATCCATCCATCCTCCATCTATCCAATTATAGGTCTTATAACCATCAAGCACAAGAGTAGAACCAACCCTGGATAGCCTACTTTCATTCTAATACAATACAATTATAATTATTTGCTAACAAATGTACACGCTAGATTGAAATTTCTTTGTAATTTGTAGAAATCTTGGTGCTTCCCACTTTCAGGGTGCCATTGCTGTCCCTGCTGCCTTAAAATATGTGAAAGTCAAAAGTAATGATTGTTTGTCAGAAAAATTCTCAGATTTCTTTTCTTTTTCTTACTAGTTGTGGGATGGGTATTTTGTTGAATGCAGTTACTTCATGAAGTGATTTGGTTTCTTGTGTCAATACACAGCCATTGCGAGTGCCTGTGCATGCACGTGTATGTGAGTGGACGCAGTCCCATCGTGGCTTCAATTCAGTCTCAATCCTGTCACTGCTGACATAGGCTGCAGCTCCCTGTGGCCTTTTACTGGAATACTAGGTTCAGCAAAAGGGTGAAGGGATTTCATTCTTACAGTGCAACTCATCAGGGAGCCCTAGGGGTGTAATTTCATAATCTATTTGAAAACAGGCTACATTTCCACACCACATATCATTCCCTTTGGTCCTCTCTGTACCATCTGTGCCTCACTGTAATCCAGTTCTTGTGTATTTATGGGTGTAAGTCATCCTGTCATTTCATTTTATTGGGTCTGTTTGCATTTCAATGTGCTTAACGCAGGCTTTCCTACTATTACATTGTAATTACTGACACTGTTAGTTCTGCTCGCAAATTAAGTTGACCTTCTTGTCTGCACGTTTGGCTTTATAGGCCAGTTTCATAGCTATAAATGTTTATGAGTGTGCCCCGTGATGAACTGATGCCCAGTCCAGTGCTGACTCCTGAATTGTGCCAAATGCTACTCTGGCACCTCCCTGTCTCTAAACTGTATTAAGCAGCCTAGGCAATAAATGAGATGTTTAAGGTGGGATTTAAATACAGAAATGTGTTATCCATAACCTCACAACCCAGTGGGACTAACCCAAAGGGAATGCAGGTAAGGCTAACAGAAGAGGCCTCCTCTGAGGTTTCACTTCTTTTCAATTCTGAAGTTATCAGCCTCAAAGAATCCCCATGAGTTTTAACTGACTCTGCCCACCTCTCCGCTATCTGACACTTCCTCCTCTGGATTCTTTAAAATGATCATTACAGCAGTTACTTCCCATCTTATTAAGGCCCACATGAAGAGATACCTCATTTCTCTACTATTGTGGATAAAGGCAACCCTGGCAATGTCATTATGCTCCTTGCTTATGCCTACCTACACCATTTTGTGCATTCTGGGACACCATACCTTTTCAGTTATCTTCTTGATTCCTATTTTTACAGCATTGAGGTTGGCTGCTTATAGACAACAAAGAAAAAAACATGATCTGCCGCAATGAAATGATGAACTGCCAGAGCAGTCATTGTTGTGGAGGTCCAGACTGATCAAAGCCTTGCTGAAATTCCTCCAAAAGCATCAGGAATCGAGCCACTTAAAAGACACTGATTAAATGAACTTTACATCTCTGCAGGCTGTTTGCTGCATGAGGGTCAATTTATATCTTGTTATTTTGGCTTGACATGTGGTGTTGAATAATTCATATTTACACATTTTGCCAAAAATATGCAGATTTATTTGTTTTAGTATGCTGATTCAAAGCAAAAAATATAAAAATAGCCTAAAATAGTACATAACCTGCTCTTGAATATCTTTTTAAAAATAACCAATGAACTTAAAATGCTTGTCTCTAGTATATGGTAGGATGATACAAGCAAACTCCACACAGAGAGCAGAAATTAGACTTGGGCATCTGGAGCTGTGAGGCAGGAGCACCCACCACTGTGCCACCAAGGCCACCTGCACTATTCCAATGGCTGTCAGTGTCAGGCTTGGGGCCAAAAGGGCTTCTTTCAATTGGACTCCTACCTTAATTAAACAAGCTAATAACTGTATGAATCCAGAAATTACAAACTGGTTATGCTATATTTTTTACTGAGCTAAGCGACAATTCATACGTGTTAGATGGCTAAGAAGTAATTATTGTTATTGAATACTTTTTCTTTTGTAGTTTCCTGGTTATTTCTGCAATCGATTACTAATAAACATACAAGTGGGTAACACTGAAACACAATAGCTACCCTGTATTTATGAATGCTAGCACTGAATGATGTTGTTTGCTCAAGAGTCTGTTCAACCATCATTAATTTTTCTGCAGTCCAACAACACAGAAAAAGTAAATCAAAAAGAAAATAACATGATAGATCTATGTATTTAAAGGTAAGACAAAAAATATATATTTTTCTTGTAAGTGTAAATCTCACACTACTACACTTGTCTGAATACAAAATAAGAGAAGGAAAAAAGACCAGCTAATTAAACAAGGAGATCAATTATAGGTGAAAACTGAAACAAAAAGTCTGCAGCCAGACAGTGGCCGAGGGCTGAACTTGATAACCACCGCTCTGCAGCACTTGTGTCATTTCCTTTAAATTAATTTTAGTTGAAGGTCTCTTATTGTTTTACTACCCATGCTGCTTTTAAGGATTTCATGCATGGAGAGTGTGGCTACTACATTGTTTGTGAGATTCTTGACTGGTTCCTGCATGGTTTACATGCTTTTCCAATGTTTCTTCTTACAGTTCGGTTAGTTTATTGGTAATTCTAAACTCCAACACCCTGCAGGTATGCGTGGGCCATCGTCTCATTAAAGCTGGTCCTTTCTTGGTACTAGGACATCGCTGACATTAGCTGGACACTTAATTTTCCCCTCTTCTTTTACCAATTGAATTTACAATAACACTGCCATATTACATGTCTTATAGGAATACTAAAGCCAAAAATTCTATTTTTTACATGTTACTTACCCCATGTAGCTTGTAGTGTTGGGCAAGAATACATTTTAATCTCATGTTTTTATGCAGAATGGAGATAACATGGTGATCAACATTAGACAACAGCAAATAACTTCAAACATTTCTATGAAAAAATCCACAGAAACCACATGCCACATCATCCAGACTTATGTTCACAATGTTCCGAACGCATGTATTTTTACTTAAATACTGTTAAATATAACCACTTCCGGTAAACATTCTTGTGAATGAAAATAGAACATGCTCACATCTTTGCCTAATTCTTTGGTCAGGAGTCCAGCCCAGTAACAGCCTATTCATCTTTTTATGTAATACGCTACCATGGCTGTCCGTTCGTCTGTCCAGGATTTGAAATCAACTGTAGCTCACAAACCATTTGAACTATTGACCTGAAATTTGGTACAATTATACTACATAATCTCTACTGTCCGCTTACGGGGTGATGATTGACCTCCAAAGTTATTCCTCTCTTTATTTTTATTTTATTGTAGAATCAACTCTCAGCAGTGACCGGCAGGACGGCCATGTGGAGCCGTTCTCATTCCCTACCATCTTCGCCATCACTTCCCCTACATCTTCATATCTTAAATCATTCTTGAGGCAGATTGAAGACTTAAGTGCCTGCTTAAGTGAAAAATTAAGGAAAACGTACTAAGTAATTGCAACATAAACTCTGACTTAATCAGTTTTAACGTGAAAAGATGCTGACGAAAGTAGAGAAGAAGCAGCAGCTAGGGTGGAGAAAAGAAGAACTGCTCAGGAAGCAGCAAGCATATCAATCTCTGAGCAAACGAATGCTAAACGTACAGAGAAAGAGCCTGAAAACCATGAATGCTTAAGTCAAGTGTGTTCAGTGCACGTTATCGTACACGTCACATGATATCAACAAAAAGTGTGCACTGAGAGAAATGTAAACCAAAGACAAAAACATTATCAGGAATAGAATATGCCTCATACTTGTGTATTTCCGAGATGCAGACGAGCAGAAAGTCAATTCACCCATGCAGCTTCACAGACTGTAACTAAATAAGACTGAAGTACTCCTGTTGTGGCTCACCTCTATCAATATAAATATAATGAAAGGAGGGGGACTTCAATTCAAATGCTCGTTTGTGTTTGAGTGCGTTCCATTTTCATTCATAAGAACATTTACAGGAGGTGATTTATTTTAATATTTTAGTTAAAATACATATGTTTGGGATGTTGTAACCAATGTCTGGATGATGTGACATGTGGATTAGGTAGCACGAGTAATCTGAGATTTTTTCATTGATGTTTTTGATAGCGTTTGTAGTTTGTAGTACAACGTTGGTCACCATAGACACTTGTTGTACCAGAAACCTTGTTATCTCACTCTGCATGAAAACATGAGATTAAAAATTGTTCTCACTCTACAAACAGCATGATATAACATATACAAAAATATCATTTTAGGTGGAGTATTCCTTTAAGAGACTTGTTCAATGCCACTATGGTGTTTGTTCATTATCACTGTGCTTGCACAGCTTTTTTTAAAATATGTCCTTCACATGCCAAAGTATAGAGTTTAATATAATTAGCCTTGTTTGTTTGTAACAGTCAGATAATTTACGCTCTGTAAAATCCTGCTCTGCATTATGGGTAACTGCTAAGGCAGGTCAGTGTTTGTGTCTGTAAAAAGGCCTTGTGATAGATTGGTACAGTATCTCAACCATGATGCTTCCCATCTTATGCTGCTAGAATAGGCTCTAAATTCCTCCATTAAGTAGCTAAAGAAAATAGCTGAACAGATGAAATGAACTGAAATGAGGCAGCACACTGGTGCAGTACTTAAGGGGTTTGTCTCCTAATTCAATAACCCTCTAATAATAATATGAGCAATGGCCCAGTATGAGTGAGTGTGAGGATGTGCATGAGTGTATCTCACAATGAACCCCATCAAGGGTTGGGCCCTGCCTTGTTCACGATGCACAAGAAACTCTGGTTCCTAAGTCCTTGTATTGAAAATAAAAATTTAGAGTATGGATGGATGCATGAAATGGGAAAAAATTTAATTCTCAGTTAGAAGATCTGTGCAGAACTTTTTCAAAACCTGGCAGGATCTAATCAATAATATTTTAGAATAAGCTCTTAAAGCACTGAGGAAATAGATTCTCTTCCCATTTTTTTTTTTATTTTTTTACCCGCCTATTAAATTCATCAATTTATATATTTTGACCTTCTTTAAGTTTTACTCTGTTGGTCATGCTCTCTTTCTCAGGGGTGGGGGTTGGGTTGATTTGTATTCAATCCTATTTTTTGTAAAAAATGATCTCTCTGTATGGAATGAATACAATAAAATCAATAAAGTTAAAAAAAAGAATATGGATGGATGAATGGAATTCAAATAAATGTGTAGCACTTGTAATTGAGACCGGGAAAACAGACTGAGGGAAAAAAAACAGGAAAGGTTGGGGTACCAGCCTGGTAACCCCTTTTAATAAAAGGAACTGAAAAGAGAGCCATGAAAAACAACTCAAAATGAAAAAGCAACATTCTGTTCTCTCTCGATAGGAATGCAAGAAAGTACTAGGAGCTCTGTTGTTGTCAAGGGCCTGTCGAGCATCTGACGTCACATTCCAGGAGTGGGATGACTTTATAGGGTTGTTATCAGAAGAGGCAGAGCCATTTTTGGGTGCTGAGGCTGAGTTAGGCATTGTTGTTGGGCATCCTGGGAGCAAGAAGAAGACAACATTAGCGTTAGCGGCTCATTTCATTCTGGGAGAGCCAGGAAGGTGGTCTTCAGGTATGCATGTGTGACACACTGTTAGGCAGTACTGTCACATCACTGCTCTCATGTCCTGAGGCTTTTTAGAACTGGGGAAGCATCTGTGTGAATTTTATGGGGTTTTTTTTTTCTGCATACTCTTGCGGATGTTTGGTTTTATCTTAAATTTTATTGAGATGTTAGCTGTATTTAGGCAGTCTGAGTTGAGCAAGAGGGAGTGTGATTGTGTAGGCCAAGTGATAGTTTACTCATTTAGTTCCTTTTGTTTCTTTTTCTTGAGAGCAAGCTTGTAACCCTTGAATTTCTCTTTCATTTTGTCTGTTTTTTCAATTTTTTTTTTTTTTTTTTGACATGATTTAAAATTGTGCCGAAATAATCCATACTATTGGATGCATCCTTTTTAATCACTGTGTGCATTGTTCTGTGTAGCGGCCCTTGAAGAGCGAAAGGTGCCATATCAATAAGGACATGAATGCTACGTCTTATGTTGGACTCGTCCCTAGATGGAGGTTGTTTGTGCACGCTGCTGTACCCATTTTTGCTGAAATTATTCACACCCACTTGTGTGCCGCCTGTTTGTATCTGTGTTTCCATGCGCTCCTAACTGTTTTGGTTTTGTGCACTATGTCTAATCTATCCCCGATGAGCTAAGGTGCTTCTTCCTTATAAAGAGTTCTGCTTGCCCTTTGCACAGCGTGCCCTGCCTCACCAGCTGTTGAGGACGGTCTTCCAGACGAGCCCCCTGCACTTCTAACCAGGTCTGGACGTCCAGTTGAGCTGAGTCGAGCGCAAGGTAAGTGATTTTGAACTTTGTCGGGCTTTCTTGCTGCTTGTTTGAATTCTGTGCAAGTTGTTAATGCGACTATCAATATGAAAAGTAAGAGCAGGTGTTTCATGTTTCCCATCTACTCTTTTGTATGACCCGTGACAATAATCTGCCGTCACACCTCTTCAGTTGGGTTTGTAAAATTCAGCGAAAAGCTGCAATGCGACTTTCACATTAGGAGGACATTGTAGGAGTGAATCATTTCAATTCATTTTTTCAAAACAAATCCTGTTATGGCTGCCACCATAATCCTGAGGTAGCATGGGGGGATAAAGAAAAATATTCTTGCTAGTTGTGAATGATGAGGCTGCCTTTTTGTTTTGGTGTACTTCACCCATTCATGTTTTTTTTTTTTTTGGTTCTAGCTGCCTTTATGTTAATATTACTTTGCCTTAAGCAGGTCCCTTGCTAGACAGCGCTTTTAACTTCTGGAATAAACTGCATGACGTCTGCTTGTTTAAGGGAAAGAAAAAGACGATGCTCTTTACTAGTTTCGCTCGCTGTGTGGAACGGCATTGTGCACAGTTACAGATTTAGTATTTGCAGCTGCATACATCCATCCATTTTCTCACGTGCTTATACGGCTCAGTATCACAGAGAGCTGGTGCCTATCCCAGCAGCACTGGGTGTAACATTTAAATTAATCTGGAAAAGTTGCCTGTCCATTGATATGCACAGTCATTCAGGCACTGAGAAAGACTAATACTCACTAATAGCTTGAACATGAAAATCTTTTGGAAGTGACAGGAAAAAACAGACTGCACAAAAAAAGCCACACAGATATGGAGGAGTGAGTACGCAAACTCCTCACTGAAAGTGTTTGAACCCAGGTCTCTAGAGCTTTGAGGCATCATCACTAACCACTACACCATCTTACATCAGTTCATCTACTTCACGTATTTGTAAAACCAGTCCCTTGCGTTTCTCGAACACAATTCTATGTGCTGGACTAAATAAGTCCACTTTTTAAATTAACCTCCAAACACCTCTGCACTTTTCATTGCTAAAAAAGAACTAACAGACTTGTCTTTGTGTTTCTGGCTATCGTAGTCCATTAGCTCCTGTTACTAGCAGATACCCTGGTGCACTCATGAGCCAACTTGACACTGCCAGTGGAGACCTCATCGAGGAGCTGATGCAGCTCACGGCACAGAGCCTCAGCCACCGGGAGATCAGAGAGCACTTCAACGTGATCAAGGAAATCGGCCGAGGGAAGTACGGCAAGGTTCTTCTGGTCATCCACAAGTTCAGAGGTACGTTTAAAACTGGTGTTTCTGCCTAATTCCTTGGAAAGAGCAAAAATCTTTTTTTTTTTTCATTTAGCACTTTATCATAATCACTTCATACTTGCATTGGCTGTGGACCCCGTGACTATGTATGAGTTAATCAGGTTCAATAATAAAAGTATAAATTGACTTTATCAGAGTGAAAGCTGCCAGGTTTTTGCTTCTTCTTAATAAAGGACAACCCTTGGACTGTGTACCAGAATGAAATACCCCATGAAAAGATGGGGTTTGGCTCCAAGGTAATTAGGTGACAACTGCAAAGTGAGTGACAGGGTCCTACCACCCAGATAAATGGAGTAATCTCTCACTCCATAGCTATTGTTGATCCAGACTTTGAAAGGACTTCAATTCCAGTAGCTGAGCCTCTACACCAAAGGCAAATCTCTTGTAAACTGTTGTGATGTTCTTGTGCACTTCTTTTTGCAGAGTAAAGCCTGATAATGTAGGATGTACATTTAGCTTCTACTGTTTCATGGAGGCTTGAAACAACAATGATATGATAATGGGTAGAATCTGAGTGGGAAACATGTCCAGAAAAGTGCAGGCATCTCACTTCTTCCTTGAGTGAAATAGTGCCCTGATGCCTCCCTCTTACTTCTTCATTTAAGTGGCTGCAGTGAAGTCACTAGTTGAATGATGATGTCTAGGTAAAACAAGTCTAAGATCCAAACAGCAACATTAGTAGTAAAAGGATCTTTATGTTGAGCTTCTTCCACGATTTCCATTTGACGGGTCTCCTCTACAATTTATTTATGAGGAGTAGCTTGGCATCACTTCATTTTGGTGAAGAACCTCTATTTATGTAGTTGTTTGGTAGTCTTATTCCTCTGTACTTATTCCAGATCGATGATAAATGAGTAGTATTGACTTTAAGTTTGAATGACTGTGAAAGGCACAGGAAGTTAGAAATCAGAAAACTCCTTGTGTCAGTAATGAGATGTGATAAAAGGTCATTCTAATAACTTTCATTCATTCAACAGCATGGCTTTGTAGTTGACTGAAATCTTTTACGCTAAACACAAAAATAGCTGCTCTACAAAGTAGAGAATCACTGACATCTCACCCGCATTGACTTTATCTGTAGAGAAGAAGGGGAAGAATGGAATATATGCAATGACCAGAGCTAGAACATAACATTCTGTCTGGATCATGATTTACAATAAACGGTTCATTCATTCATTTCCTAAAACTGCACACGGGTGTTTGAGTCTGTCTCAAGAATACTGGGACAAGTTGGGAAGCAATGCTGGATGGAGAACCAGTCTGTCACATGGCATACAACTACAGCCTCCCTGGCTATTAAACATTACCTGTGAGTTTGTGGGAAGTGGGGAGAAAACCAGAGAAGTCAGAGAAAAACCCAAATGGTCAGAGGGAGAACATCAGAGCTGAGCACAAAATCCAGGAGTACAGAGTGGTGGATGCCACTAGGCCACCTGCATAACTTTGGTGGCAAGACTTATTTTTTTTATTGTACTACAAGCCATATATGTATGAACTGAATATATGCAGATTTGAATTTTATGTGGGCGGCACGGTGGCGCAGTAGTAGCGCTGCTGCCTCGCAGTTAGGAGACCCAGGTTCGCTTCCCGGGTCCTCCCTGCGTGGAGTTTGCATGTTCTCCCCGTGTCTGCGTGGGTTTCCTCCGGGCGCTCCGGTTTCCTCCCACAATCCAAAGACATGCAGGTTAGGTGGATTGGCGATTCTACGTTGGCCCTGGTGTGTGGGTGTGTTTGTGTGTGTCCTGCGGTGGGTTGGCACCCTGCCCAGGATTGGTTCCTGCCTTGTGCCCTGTGTTGGCTGGGATTGGCTCCAGCAGACCCCCGTGACCCTGTATTCGGATTCAGCGGGTTAGAAAATGGATGGATGGATGGAATTTTATGTATTAATGTGTGCCAGAATAGAAATATAAATTGTTTAGTATTTCTTCTTCTTCTTCTTCCAAAGCTATTCTCAATATTATATGCAGTTGCTATTTTTTGACTAGACTTCTCCAATAGATGTTTTTTAATTAACAATATTTCAAATCTTGAATCACTGTTAAGAATTTATTAGAATGGTATTGGTAAAGTGTACTTAAGGAAAACTGAATGTGTTGCAACAGCAACCTTAAAGCAAATAGCAATAGGCAGTTAGAAATAACTGTCAAACAATTTACTGTACACTCTCCTGAATTCCAAATGTACTGCTCTGCAGGTACCCCAATGGCCCTCAAGGTGATGCCAAAGACCTCTACCAAGCTACAGGGGTTTTTGCGTGAATACTGCATTTCTTTGCATGTCTCTTGCCACCCCTGCATCGTCGGGCTGTTTGGCATTGCATTCCAGTCAGAAGAGCACTATGTCTTTGCACAAGAGCTTGTCATTGGGAAGGACCTCTTTTCTGTTATTCAGCCAAAGGTATGACATCTGTGCTTAAATTTTGCTTTTGATGTGTGTTTTTTTACTGACCATTTTAACTGAGACTGACCTCCATTTAATGTTTCTGACATGGAGTTATTGGATAACTTGATTTCTGCTTCTCCTCTTAGCCTTCTCTGAGTCAGTGTAACAGATAATGAAGGAGAAGTGGTGACAAGTTTCCTTAAGGCTCTTAAAGTGCAGGATCTTAGTGAAACTACACGATAATGCAGACTGATATTACTCAGGGAAAATTAATAAAATAGCAAAAATCCATCTGTCCATCCATACTCACTACCCAATTTGTCTAATTCAGGGTCATAGTTGCAAAGGGATGGAATGAAGACAGCAAATATAAATTCTAAAATTGTTTTATAATTTTTCATCCATTGTTTTCCTCAGCTGCTTAGCCCATGTCAGTTTTGCAGCAGCTTATAACTGTCCCAGATTGAGCAAGAGGCTACATGTGGTTCAGGTGTGGACAGGTGTCCATCTTTGTGTGCCACTAAGATAAGGCATAATTCAGTATACTGCAGTGGGCTGGTGCCCTGCCTGGGGTTTGTTTCCTGCCTTGCACCCTGGGTTGGCTGGGATTGCCTCCAGCAGACCCCCGTGACCCTGTGGTTAGGATATAGCGGGTTGGATAATGGATGGATGGATAATTCAGTCTAAAAAATATAAATGCATGATATTTTTAGAGTACAGTCTGAAAAAGCTCCTTTTTAGGTGCAGAGTCTCCAAATATATACATTAGGATTTTCCTCCATGTGTATTCATTGTAGCAGATATCAGAGTCACTTTGCTGACATTTATGCAGGCATCACAGCAAAATTACCAGTGCTACATTAAATTTTATAGAGTCAAAGTAATCCTTAAAGTGAATATGTGGAAACAGTGGACCCAAAATTACACTTGAAGTGTTAAATCACACTAGGAATTTTGATGTGCACAATCCTGTGGGGTTAACAACAGAGCCAAAGGCAGTAAAAAAAAAATGTAGCATGGCTTGCATGCCCCCAAACACTATGTGTTGCTAAAGTAATCATGGTCCTACTGATATTTGTTCACTGTATTAAAATATTTATACATTTCTAAAATGTAATAGTAAAAAATTAACAAAACAGATCTTGTCATTGAATTTGAGATTTCTAAACATTGGGATATAGAAATTTAAGATTTCTTTACTTACCTAAAACTTTATCCAATATAATGTAGAAAGCTACAATTCTGCAATATTTTCCATATTTTTGACTTGGAGCACATCCGTAATAATGTATTTAATTTGTAAAGTGCCTTCTCCTTGCTCAAGTTTTTTTTCAAGATTAAGTGAACTAATGTAAAAGTTGGAGCATTTCACATTTTTTATGTACTTCGTTCAAGAGTCAGTTATTATTCTGTTATTATTTATTAAATAGTTTTTTAACAATGAATTACATTCAAAAGTAATAACGATAATAGAATGCAGTTCCAACTGTTAGCAAACTACATAACATCTGTATACAGTATATTAAAAAATATATTTTTTTAATGAACGTATTTTGCACTTTATAATGGAGTTGCAAAAGGAGCACAAAGAGGTTTTCATGCGAGTTTAATTCAAGTGACATGAAAATGGCATCGACTGATGTGTGCAGATGCTGGAGTGTCTGTAACTAATTGTTATTCAGCTTTCTTAAACATGACATTTTTAAAAACATACCAAATAGTCCAATAATTAGCAATTGAAGAATAATTATTAGTACAACATGAACAATACTGGCATTAAATCAGTATAAATACTACTCAATGGAAGGAGAAAATAAATTGATAAATTTCCCCTTTAAGTAATATTACTTAAAACACAGTAATTCATTAAATTATATAAATAAGTAAGAACTTAAAGGAACTGATTTATTGTATAATGGGAATGCAAATAGTATACCATGGGCAGAAAATCGGTGGCTGGCCGTGATTGTTCATGTATATCTGGAACTGAAAGATCAGGGGCTTGCAGGCAAAGAGTGGCGTTTGGGGGTGGCAAGTGGGGAGACGGCCCCAGGCCATGCGCCTAAGTGGGCCCCGCTTTTAAGGATCGCGTGTCCCGTCCCAGCAGATTTGTCAAGTTAAATAAATTTAGCTGAATACTGTAATGATAAAATCTGGTGTATGTTAACATTATTTTTATTAAATTCATGCGCAAGTTTATACAGCCCACACATACCAGTAACAGCATTTTACGTAACTGGCCCCACGTGGGGTTGGTCAGCCCTAGGACCCGCACAACCCTAAGGCCGCCTCTGCTTGCAGGGATTGTTCGTATATATCTAGGACTGAAAAATCAGGGGCTGGGCGCCAGAAAACAGGAATTTAAGCCACTGAATCCCCCCACCGCTCTTCACCAATGTCCATTTTTGAACCCGTCCTATGTTTATATCAGTTAGGACAGCTGCACCTTTCCCTTTTTATTAATTAATTCAGCTGTAGACTGATAATGTAGGTTCTTCGCAGTAATAATCTTCAGATGATATTGTTCAATCAGTTCAACACCATATGTGATTATACAGTATAACTGCTTTCCCCTTCCATTTATTTCCAGACTTTTTTGTACTCTATTACTTAAATTACCTAAAGCAGCAGGAGAAGGGCACTGCTGTGTGAACAGTTTGTGTGTGTGCCTGCTCTGCCCAGCACTTGAATGACTTGTATTGGGCATCTAAGTGGCTGCTAGACAAGTAAAACAGAAAAATATACAAAATATACAAGTTCAAGCAAACAAGTCAAGGTAAATTGAAACAGTAATTCCTAGTTGAAGTTGCATAGGACGTTTCTCCGTTTTAAGATGGACAAGTTCACAAATTTGTTAGCTCTTTTCGACTCAACAGGAGATTTTAAAGTTTTAAGATCTGCTCAAGATAACTGAATGAAGATTGAACTGTCTCAACAAAACACCTCAACAAAATTGGTCCAAGGGGATCTGAATAGTTTCTTGCAGACAGACAAACATGGACTTTCACAATAGGCGCTTTGTGTATTATAGGTGAATACTCCTGAACAACAATACAAAAAGACTTGCTACTCTGAAGCTATTGTGGGCATCCTCACTGAATGCATCACTGCCCGATATGGTAGAAGCACTATCCAGGTGTGGAAATCTCTGCAGAGGGTTGTGTGCCTAGCTGAGTGCCCATTGGGACTCAAAGTCCCACTCTGCATGATATCTTCATGAGGTGGCACTTGGTCAAGCCTCTTAGGACATCCAGGGACTCCAGCACTACAAGAAACAAACTGTTTAGGTGCTGAAATTCAAGCATATGACTCTGCAGCCTAAAAATCTGTGTTGAAATATTTTGTAGGAGCTTCAATCCGTATACCATTTGATTGTTAAGTAAACACTATTATTACATTTTTTTTTCTGTTGCTGCTATTGTTATATTGTATTTTTCTGCTATTGCTATGTTGTATTTGTGGGATCTGCTAAAAAATTTCACTGCAACTTTTACTCTTGTATGATTTTGCAGGGGTGGTGCAGTGGTAGCACTGCTGCCTCGCAGTTAGGAGACCCAGTTTCACTTCCCGGGTCCTCCCTGCGTGGAGTTTGCATGTTCTCCCCGTGTCTGCATGGGTTTCCTCCGGGTACTCTGGTTTCCTCCCACAGTCCAAAGACATGCAGGTTAGATGCATTGGCAATCCTAAATTGTCCTTGGTGTGTGTGCGTGCCTGCGCACCCTGTGGTGGGCTGGCACCCTGCCCAGGGTTTGTTTCCTTCATTGCACCCTGTGTTGGCTGAGATTGGCTCCAGCCGACCCCCGTGACCCTGTAGTTAGGATATAGCGGGTTGGATGATGGATGGATGGATGATTTTGCAGGGATGGCACGGTGGTGCAGTGGTAGCGCTGCTGCCTCGCAGTTAGGAGACCCAGGTTGCTTCCCAGGTCGTCCCTGCGTGGAGTTTGCATGTTCTCCCCGTGTCTGTGTGGGTTTCCTCCCACAGTCCAAAGACATGCAGGTTAGGTACATTGGTGATCCTAAATTGTCCCTAGTGTGCGCTTGGTGTATGTGTGTGTGTGCCCTGCAGTGGGATGGTGCCCTGCCCAGGGTTTGTTTCCTGCCTTGCATGCTGGGACTGGCTCCAGCAGACTTCTGTGACCCTGTAGTTAGGATATAGTGGGTTGGATAATGAAGGGATGGATGATTTTGCATGTGACAAATAAACTCTTAAAAACTAAAATCTAAAGAAAGAGAGCAAGACAATGTCCACTAAAATATTATTATAGAGTCAAAAATAAAGGAAGTATTGACTAATTAATCACCCAAATAACATGGTTCTTAAATTACTCTTTAATGGAGAAGGGTCCATGCCAGGATTGCTACCTACTTCAAAAAGAGGGAGTTGGCTCAGAAAATGAAAGGATGGGTTAATTTTTAAATTCATTAATTAATAAATACAAGTAAAGTTCTGAGTCTAAAATAAGATCAATACACAAAAATAAACCTAATAAATACTAAATATAACGAAAGAACTAGTTGGTGGGGGGCCTGAATATGCATCCATGCTGATAATAGTTTAGCATCTTAGTCAGGCTTTCATCCAAAAAGTTGAAAGATACAGTAGTCTATGGACTCACACTTAAACTTTATATGAATGAAGTAGCTCCTGATTAGTTTATTATCACTCCTTTTGTACAAATAATATCAGAGTTCATTTATCGCATGTAATTACAAGTCTTGTGCACAATAAATTTGAAATTAATGGTAATGTGCATATTCTGAAGGATTATTTAATTAATTTGTAAGGGTAAATTAAGTAAATTTAAGATACTAGCCGAAGCCCACCGTAGCACACGGCGGTGTAAGAATAGGAACGAAAAACGGTGAGAAAGGAATTCAGTATAACAAAGGTTTAGGAAACCACCGTCGCAGTATAATGAAAATAGCAAGGGGCGAAACTAATGCCAATGGTCGAGAGAGTACCTTCCTGTAGCAGGCTTCGGAAAACATAGACATATATAGATAGACACCGCATTCATTGCGTTGCCCAGTCGACACGATAAGTAAGTGCATCTGCCCTATTGCGAGTGGTAAAAGTGCCATTTAAACTAATACAGGTAGACGTGGAAAAAACAATAACGTTTTAAACAGTATCATTTACATACAACAGATTTTGGAGAATCGTTTACATGCAATTATTTATATCCATTTATACACTAATAATGGCAATTATTAAATAATAATAATAATTAAATAATTCCTCCCATATAAGTAACATTTCTTGGATTGCTTTCTTCCATCTTCGAAACATTTCTAGACTTCGTCCTGTTCTTACGCAACACAGTACTAAAGTATTGGCTAATGTCCGAGTCACCTCACGTATACATTATTGTAAAGCTATTCTATCTGTTATCCCACAAAAATGTATCCATTGCTTACAATTGATTCAAAATTCTGCTGCCAGGATAATAACTTGCTGTTCTAAATCCACTGAACATACTACACCTATTCTCTCTCTACTTCACTGGATTCCTGTTAACTACAGAATACAATACTAAATACCTCTCTTAACATTTAAAGCTCTCCACAACCTCACTGATCTCCTACAGACTGACACTCGTCTTGCTCACTCTGATTCTCATCTGTAGCTGTACTTTCTGTACCACACATCAAACTCTGTGCTATGGGAGCACGAGCATCTCTCATAGTGCTCCTCAACTCGGGAATTCTCTTCTCTCTCATATACATCAGCTTGATTCAATAACACATTTTAAAACTACCCTCAAAACTTATCTTTTCAAACTGGCATACCAATTGTGAATTTTGCACAGTTACTGCCAGTTATCTTTGTTTGTTTTCCAATTATTGCTGTTTGATCGAGAGCGACAGTGGATGCGGAAGTAGGATTAGAGATGTCAGGCGGGGCTCTGTCGTGCGTATCCCATGACTTGGTGGGCGTGGCTCTCTGTCTTGCTTGCCCTTAGTTAGAGTTGGCGGGCGGGGCTCAGTCGAGTGTATCTCATGGTCTTAGAGTTGGCGGGCGGGGCTCTGTAAGTTGGAGGGTGTGGCTCTCTGCCATGCGTGCTCTCTCTGTCTTGCTTACGCTCACTGTCTTGCGTGCCCTTAGTGAATTATATATATAGATAATTTACATAAATTCAGCAAATAAATTGCACAGCTTACAGTTTTCCAGAAACAATGTTATTTAACATTTGTGGCTAAGATGTGTACTGGGGTTGGGTCTATGCTGTGTTCTTTGACCTCTTGTAGGGTACTGGAGTTCAAAGCATATGTCAATCATTGCATGCTATTCAGCAACACTTAACCTACCTGCATTTCAATAAAAGTATAAGTGAAACTATTGTAATGTATTCTGAGTTTGTTGGGCAAAGGCATCTGCAAATGAAGTGTAACACCGGACCTCCTAGAAAACCACACAGGTAGCGGCTGAGGAAGGGAGTGGAGCTATTACTGATGAGTGTCATAAAACGGGACCAGGGCAGTTGCCTGACAGACACCACTTGAGAGCATCTGCTAAGGAGAGACAGCATGATTGGGACTGCACTGTTGGATAGCACCTGTCGCTCAAAGCCTCTTTCATCTCTGGTGGTGGCATACAATAAATGGGTTGTTACAAGATATTATCTAGTCAAGCCCTTTACATGCTTAAAGTGTGCTAAGTCTAGAGTCATATATTGTAGAAGCATCAGTTAATTCCAATGGTTTACCTAAGGCAGCTTATTCCCGAGTTTATTAGTGGTGTGATTAGTACTGACTATTGACTGTCTGTTATGATCTGTGATCATTGCTTGCAGCACACAAGTTGATTGGATGTAAATAATTTTTCTTTGTTGTTGTTCACTTCTGTGTATGTACATGTATAAAGCATTCACTTATACCAAGTCCATTTTACATCAATACATACATTGAGTCCTGATGCAAGATGCATCGTCAATCATGCACACCAAGGAGTAGCAAACTAGCATGAAGAGCTTACTGTATGTAGAATATGATTGATCTGAAGGTACCGGACATACAAAGTACATATCACCCCAGTGTAAAGGAAGACATTTTTCTTTTTCAGTTATAGGGACAATAACCAATTATGAACATAACAGAAAATGCATACAAATATTAAAAATAATAATTCAAAAATGACCATAAAACAATAACCACACATAACTACAGACCATTACATAACAGGACTGATATTTCTGGTTCCAGATTATTTGGTCTGTGTTCTTGGGTTTAGAATTTTGGCTTGTGTATTGGGACTTGTTTGATCTGGTTGCCTTTTAAGGTAAAACCTTTTTGTCTAATTTCTACCCTTTCTTCCATTTTTGTTCATTGAGACTTTCAAATAAATATGTTTTATTTTTATCTTTCTAAACCAGTTTTTTTATGGTTCCTCTCCCTTAAATTGCCTTTTTAATACATTTTTATATTTTGGAACATTTAAATCATTTTGGACTTTAAAAGCCATTTTCCCTATTTTGAGCCTAGTTAGGCTGAAGCCTGCTTGTGGAGGTGGGAGGTCAAACTGCCTTAAGTTGAGCCTCTTCTATTTGGGCCAATAAACTCCTTTTTGTTATTTTCATGTCTCCTAATCACAGCAGCCTAACAGGAATCCTTTCAGTTTGGGCTAATAGCATCCTCTTGAAATCACAACTGTTGTACATAATATTCGATGGATATGGAGGTTCCGGACATACTTAATCACCTATTTAGTAAGACTTTTGTGTAAAGAAACAGATAATGTTTAATTATATGTGAGTAATAATCAAAATCTCTGTGCCTTAGTTAATACTTGAGTATACACTTATTCAATCTAAATGAATATTTTGATCAATTATTAAGTCCCTGATAATGAATCCCACAAATCTGCTAGTAGGCTCACTATGTTCCAACTAGCCCATTCAGATTACATTAGCAAGACTGAATAAGTCCCATTCTGTCAATTAAAGTAAAAAATGCAAAAACACATTTTCAAAAAGTAATACTTATAAACTTCCAAATGTAATGCTTTGACAAAAAAGTCTCACTTATCAATGGCAGTGCTACTGCATAATCTTTGGTGTGCTACAGGATAAATGTTTTTCTACAGCTTGAAGTGTGTTTATATCTTTATATAATTATAAAACAGGGCGGCACGGTGGCTCAGTGGTAGCACTGCTGCCTCACAGTTAGGAGACCCGGGTTCACTTCCCGGGTCCTCCCTGCGTGGAGTTTGCATGTTCTCCCCGTGTCTGCGTGGGTTTCCTCCGGGCACTCCGGTTTCCTCCCACAATCCAAAGACATGCAGGTTAGGTGGATTGGCGATTCTACATTGGCCCTAGTGTGTGTTTGTGTGTGTGTCCTGCAGTGGGTTGGCACCCTGCCCAGGATTGGTTCCTGCCTTGTGCCCTGTGTTGGCTGGGATTGGCTCCAGCAGACCCCCGTGACCCTGTATTCGGATTCAGCGGGTTGGAAAATGGATGGATGGAATGGATAATTATAAAACGCACAAAATACTGTAGGAATACCTCGACAATATTCCACTATAGTATCGTGTATGTTTATATGAGCACTCTTCATCATATGTAGAAAAGAAAGTTGTTATTTACAAGAGGCAGTTTTAAATGAAGGGCAATAGACTGTTCAGTGAGTGTATTTTAGTATCTAAAAATTAGAAAGATTATAAGAGAAAGCTTGTTTACTTTACTCCAATAATAGGAAGGCGGCACGTCGATTGTATCTGTAAACTTAAGCCCACTAAGCTGCTCATACCTCAGTTGCTTCACTACATTAATTCTTGAACATCACACAACCTGCCCCCACAAGACACAAACATGTACATGTATTAATATTTATTGTTGGTTCTCCAGAACCCTTACCAGATTTTGAACTGCCAGCTGTGAAAGGTCATGGACATCAAGCTGACAGATGGTTAATCCTTTTAAGTGCAGCATCACAGCTGCCCTCCATTATCATAACAAGTTTTATCCATCTGATCCCTCTTATAAAGCAAAGGTGATTTAAAAACTGAACAATACCAAAACTGTATTTAACAGGACACGCATTACAAGATATGACTAGAAAACACAATACCGTGTTCTCTGTCATCTTGCAGGTCACCACAAATGCTCAGTTAATGATGATTCACTGTCAAGTGTGGTTCCAATCTTAAGTCTGCCACATATGGACTATTTTATATAATAAATTAAATTGTTCCTCAAGGATCTACTTTTGTTTTGCTTCAATTATCTTTGACAACATACTTGAATTACACTCTGTTTGTTTCACTTGTTTTTTTGCAGGTAGGCATCCCAGAGAAGGCAGTCAAGCGCTGTGCTGTGCAGATTGCTGAAGCACTCCAGTTCATCCACAGCAAGGGCTTGGTCCACAGAGACATAAAACCTGAAAATATCCTACTACTAGATCAGGAATGCTGCCGGGTGAAGCTGGCAGATTTTGGACTGGCCCAGAAGAGAGGTACACTGATCCAGATGGTCTCAGGAACTGTGCCTTATATGGCTCCAGAGTTGTGTGCTGTCAATAGTAAAGGTCTGTGTGTGGAACCCAGCTTGGATACCTGGGCCTTTGCTGTCCTTCTTTTTTGCATCTTAACAGGATACTTCCCCTGGGAAAGCTGTACCCCAAGTGACGATTTTTTTCAGGAGTTTGCAGAGTGGAGCAATGGCATCCCTGATGCAGAAATACCCTCGCAATGGAAGCGTTTTACTGACAGTGCCCTTGCTATGTTTAAGAAGCTTTTGGCCGTAAATCCTGATGATCGCTATTGTGTAATCGAAGTCCTTGAGTACATAGACAAGGAATGGGTAAAAAGAGAGGACTCAGATTCACTGGTTGCAAAATGCAGTGAAGATCAAATTACTGCATAGCAGCTCACTGGCAACTCAAATCTAAGCATCAACAGGACAGCCAGTAGTGTCCTGCGAGATGGCTGTAAATAATTAATTTAGACAGAAAATTGTAATGTAAATTTAACTAGATGCATATGTTTAACTTGAGTTTCATCTGTAAATAAGAAAATACTGCTTAAAAACAAAACAATCATTTCACTGGTCAGTGTGGCCCCATCAAAGTGACTAAAGCATTTCAAATCCTGATCCAGCCAGAACACTATACCTTCAATAATTTTTCCTCTGTCCTTATTATAGAACAATGCCCTTTAATTACAGTTTTTCAATATTCGTTAATTGTTTAAACATAGATTAGATATGATCTTTCAGCACCCATCAATAGTCTCAGTTAAATTAATGACATTACGACACACATTGAAGAGAAACGTGGAGTTCCTGCATTATTCCCAGATCAAGGTCTGCCATTTCAAGGAAGCAAGGCTAAGGCTATGTCCACACTACTATATTTTCATTTAAAAATGAAAACAATTTACATACAAATAGCATTTTCACATCATTTACAAAACTATTTTTGTCCATACTAAAATGACCCGAAAACGCTGATGATGTAATACACTGTGTGGAACGATTTTAAGCCCAATTTTCTAGTCGCTAACTGATTTTCTGTGTGAGCCTGAATTTCAGCTTCATTTGCTGTTGCTTCACATGCAGTATGAGAATGGTTGTGATGCTTGATTGCATCTTACGACTGGAATGTCGCACAATCTGACAAATTTCTATCAAGTCAGAAATTTCTGTTGGCTGTCTTGTAGTGTGAGTAGTCTCACGAGCCAATTTTCAGATGTCACCGTCAAATTTTCCAAGTCATGGCATGTCAGTCGGACCAAACATGCTTGTGCAGAGCATGGCAACTGTATCATGCAGCGTGACTTATCACTTGACCATGATTTCAAACCATCACACCAAATGCAATTTAAAATGCATACAGGTTAGCAACAGACCAAGCGTCATAGAAAATAACTCTTCTATGGCTGCTTTGTTAGATCAGAATATGTTCTTCTTCAGTGAATGGTGACAAGCCATGAAATCAAATCTAATCAGGGAAGAGCCACGTAATAAGTACAAACAAATCCAGACCACAATGGAGTCTGCATTTTCAGAAATCTTTGACTTCGCCCATGCACAGTGAAACAAAACACTTTTAAAACTATTTTGGTCTAGAATGCATTATTAGAAGTGTTAATTTTTGTAGGTTGAAAACACCAGTGTAGAGACGATGAAAGGTGAAAGTGAAGCCAAATGTCTGTCTTTTTAACTGTAAATGTAGTAATGTGGATGGGACTTTAATTTTATTAAACAAGTGCAGTTGAAATTATGACAATCCAAATCTCTTATAGAGTATGCACTCATAAACATTATCCCAATGTTGTCATGTTCAGTGCATTGACCACTCTGAAGACTTTTTAATAGAATAAATGTTTCAACACATTCCAAGGTGGTCACTGGGTGTTTGAAGGGCTCGAGCTTTTTGGAAAAGGTGAAGCAAGGTGGGGCATCCCATGTTTTATTGAATTCACCTTGTTATCCATAAACTGTATTATTCAGAGTCCTTGTGTGTTTCATCTCCTTCTCCTCCAATCCACAAGTGATATTCTATACTAAAAAAGAAGAGGGTGATATGTTATATTGTAATCAGAAGCAAAACCAATGTGCAATAGCTTGTTTACTGATGTAATATGCTTTACGAGAAATGTTCAAAAAATAGAAGTCAAATAACACTTGCTATACCATTGACCTCACTTCATGCGTTCTAAGTATCCCCGTATGGTCAAGCAGTAGATACTTGACTAAGGCTAAGAAATGGATTCTTAATTGCAACTTCATTTCATTTTGTATGTTGTTATCACCTCTTGCTTGTTGCTTTGCATTATAAGCTTATCTTCTCTGAAAAGCACCTCACAGTTGTGTTCAGTTTGCTCTGATACAAAGTTGGATTAATTTATTCATACTTTAAATTTCAAAACGTAGTTCATTAGCAAACGTATCTTCCATGCACCCTTCATTTACCCCTTCATGTACTCCATGTATAAGTGTAAGCATTAAAACAAAATCAACCAAGTTTTAGGAGGTCACCAATTTTTGTAGCAGCACTACGTTAGTCAAATGTACATTTTCAATCCAAGTTATACTTTTAAGGTCCAAAAATGTGTGTGCCTTACCCATAAAGGTAGCAGGTATAAAATGTGTTCTGCTGTGTGAAACTCATAAAAGTATGATATAAAGAATGCATTTTGGATTTGAATTGCTGTACTTTTTTTCTTGTACTCCACATGATCTAGATTGTCATCTAAAATGAAAAAGGTCCATGCAATGTGTGTGCTAAACTACTCTCATTGATATACAAGGAAGAAACTGGGCCTAGACATGTCATCAGCAGACTTGAACTGATTTAAAGTCATAAATCAGTATAAGAGCTTCTTTTAAGCTGAGTGGAGAAATTGAATGTATGGTTCCTCAGACATTTAGAATAATCAATCAGAAACTCATATGGATTAAAAAGGGATTAGAAATTATCCATCTATCCATCCATCCATCCATTATCCAACCCGCTATATCCTAACTACAGGGTCACGGGGGTCTGCTGGAGCCATTTCCAGCCAACACAGGGCACAAGGCAGCAATCAAACCCCGGGCAAGGCGCCAGCCCACAGCAGATGATCCATCTAGATTCTTTTATTTTATACAAATCAAATTTGTGGAATACCAGGGAATTATATCCTACATTGTACAGTATATTACATTTCGTGATTGACACCATTCCAAAAGGCGTTACACACACCACAGTTCTTTACATGGATTATCCATGTATTTCCGACATCTGGAACTGAGAAATCCTTTTCTCATAAATTTATTCTTAGGATTTTGTCAGGTACAACAATAGTGTGTCTCAGAAGTATTGGATAAAGGGCAGGAGATAACAGTTAAATATATGCTACGTTCTTTTAGCCTTTATATCCCCTATCATGTGCTGCATCTGTTAGACTATATGGTCTGCTGTCACTTCTAGTGAAAAAATGCACTGTGAACACCAAAGGGTTGAGAGAGGAGTGCTCTACTAACTAAATACTTGTGATCATAGATGTTATTTTAACATAATTGTGCACAAATATGGAATTTTTTAAACACATTAATCACTTGGGTTGAGTTAGTACTTATTGTAATGAAAAGACTGTTAATCAAGACATTAAACTAAATCACAAAGCAGAAATTGCAACTAGCTTCCTGAATTTGAAGGAGGATCCCATGAGACTTGTTGTGTAACCAGAAACATTAAGGCAATCTATACTAATAAAAGGCAAAGCCCTCACTGACTGACTGACTCACTCACTCACTCACTCACTGACTCACTCATCACTAATTCTCCAACTTCCCATGTAGGTAGAAGGCTGAAATTTGGCAGACTCATTCCTTACAGCTTACTTACAAAAGTTAGGCAGGTTTCATTTCGAAATTCTACGCGTAACATTCATAACAGTCGACAACGTCCGCCATATTGAACTTTCTTATTTATGGCCCCATCTTCACGAAATTTGGTAGGCGGCTTCCCTGCGTTAACTGAAACCGAAGTACTGTACATACTTATTTCGGTGGTATGACGCCACTGTCGGCCGCCATATTGAACTTTCCAATGGTCTTTGTTACTTATGGGCCCAACTTCAAGAAATTTGGTACACGGGTTCCCAACGCTAACTGAATCCTACTTACCTACATATATACATCCATAGCCTGCAGCTCGGTCACCGTGTGAGGCAGTGTTGGGTCCCCCATCCCAACGCCTCCCACATTGTTGGCTGCCTGCCTATATAAGGCCGTCCATCGCTCCGGTCTCTACATTCCCTTCCCTGCTTCACCACGGGATTCATGTCTCCCTGCTGATAATTGTAGCCTTTTAATTTAATCCATGGCTTCTCCGCTGTTTTATTGTTCATTTATTACGATTATAGTTATTGTGTAGGTATTTTAGACTTACTTTACATTGTTCAGGTACCCATTTCCTTTATCATTCCAATCATACCCGCATTAACATGTCTATCGAGGTGATCACCATCGATCAAAGAACTGTCACTTTCCGAGTGGTTTCCATGCCCAGAGATACCATCTACCTTTTCCATTCTCTTTGTTACATATTCCACGGCCATATCAGGCTCACTCTTGATATCCAGAGGAACATTGTGTCTTATGTATTGAATGACTGGGACAGGTTCAAGGTGTGGACTGATGACGATACAGGAGATAATTATACTACACAGGAGCACTAGAAGAGTGAAATGCTTAAGCCCTTCACCTATGGTTCTGCATATGAGTTGATGGCTGCCCCTGAATTGTTCGGTTGTCGCTTTCAAGTGTACCGAAATGGCCAAATATTTTACATATTTGGACAACAGCCAATGCCTCTTAGACATCTTAGATTCACAGGTGACGATTTCAGTAGTGGACACTTTGATGTTTATGAATGCTTAAACTCTCAAAAGCTGGATGTGAAGTTATCGATGAAACTGGTTGTATACTTATAATGCTTGACAGATGCCGAATGTCACTTCAACACAACAAGTCCTGCAAATACCATCGTAATTGAAACAAACCATAAAACTCAAACCGATTATGACAGCAGCAATTCAAGCTGTGAAATATGAGACTAGATTGGTTTTCACATGGCCAACTGTACGTTGCATGTTCAAGAGTAAGCTCAGCGCACAGCTTGGTCAGATTACAACCGGAGGGCTGAACTCACAATGTGGTATACAAAGAGATCCTTAACAAATAATTATTGGTATATTTTCCCTCAGTTTAAAAAGGTTTACTTTTCTTCTTAATAAAAATTTTAAGGCAGTACTTCGCCGCTGCGAAGCGCAGGTATTTTGCTAGTATTTCAATAAAACATATGATTGTACAGATATGTTAGAGTACAGCTTTATATAATAAATTAAATGCTACAAAATCTTGCTTCATGAAAATCCTACAAAGCACTCTGCATCTATGGCAAAATACTTCACCAGATCATGCAATAGAAAATATGAGCCTCTGCTACTTGTTTTTCTGTACATTTAATAAATAAACGGATAACACTCTTTCATCCTGAAAACTTCAATACCCTCGTTTTTTTTTTTTTTTTATTAACCCGATCTACCCATGCATTTTCTAAATCCTCATATTCTATCATTTATTTATGCAAAACAGGAACATATCCTGGGAATCTCAGCACAAGGCAGAACTTGTCCCTGGATGGAACACCAATACAACACATTCATCATTTAATGTATTCTTCCATTATTTTTTCAAATGTATTTACTTCAGTACAGAGTTGCACAGAGCCAAAACCTGGAAGCATCAGGAATAAATCTTGTAAGAGACACAGGTGCATGGCTGTTATCTCTTTATATTATCCTAAATTATAATTTTATTTGAATAAACATTTGGTTCATATCAAACACCAAGAAACTCTCTAGTTTTCAAAGTAAAGAATGAATGTAGACAGACAGAATAGGAACGTGATCTTGGACACGAGAAACAATAATTGCGAGTGGAACATAAGACTACCTTTACATTCATACCTCAAGCCCTTTTCATTCATGAATGAATGACTATTTATTGTGTTATTTTTTTATATTTTCTTTGTGTGTGTATCTACTTTTGTTTCTCACAACATATTGGAAAACTGTATACATTTTTGGAAGTTTTAGATGACATAAGATTTATTGTCTTTACAATTGTAAGGTAGTAGTTACCTTAAATGATTACTCATTTGGTTTCACAGCTTTTAAAAAGATTTGTTTGATTAGTAAAATTTTTTTTTTCATTTTTAATTATTGTGTGTAATTTTTTTCCCTTGCTTTTAAACTACCCTGTTTCCATAATCAGATTTTAAATTTAAAAATAAAGTAGTGTAAAACTTAATTTCATTAAGCAGTATGTATAGTTAACACATAATTAGAAGGCCAGAGCCCTCTTTTTGAGATTCTTGTGACACTAATGTCTTTTTATACAGTGAAGTAATAATATGAGCAAATTTGTAGCCTTATCCCGTTTCAGAATATACTTTTCATTATATTGTTCCTGGGATTCTCCTGGTTAACCTAACAAAAAGTAATGATTTAAATTTTGAGTGAGCACCTCTTAATGGTTTTATTTTACATGAGATATTGGAGGTCTAGACATTTCTCCCCAGTTGGGATGCCTCTGTGCTGGAAGGCCAAGGGTAGGGAGCATATCTAGAGCATTATCTCCCCCGGGATGCAAGGTGGCAGCCCCCCTGGGTTGCAGCGATGCCTTTGACTCCTGCAGAGCTCCATGGGATCTGGAGTTTTTTGTTGCAGCCCTGTTGGGTTCCGTGGGCGCAACCAGGGGGTGCTGCAGCTGCTGCTGAGCTCTTGATGGCAGCACTTCTGCCACACCCAGAAGTGCTACCAGAAGTACATCAACAAGCTCCTGAAGCACTTCTGGGTGCCTTATAAAAGGAGTCAGCGGCCACTACTCCGGGAGCCAGAATCATAAGGGAGAAGATGAAGCTTGCCAGGAGGAGTGGAGGAAAAGAGAGAGAAGATAAAAAGAGAAAGAAGAAGTGTGCTTTGTGTACTGTGGTTGTGCTTAACTGTGCTGTACACATGGGAAATGGAGAAAGGCATTTCCCACAATGAAAAAGGAAAAAAATAAAAACATGTGCCCTGAAGTTGTGTCAGGCATCTGTCTGTTTCGGGTTTGGGTGGCAGTAGCGCCCTCTACAGGCCACATCCTGTACTGTACAGTAACTTCTAAGCAATTAAAAGCCTCTGTCCCATTGATTAATGTTAATGTTCACAAGTCCACCATCAGAAGAACCCTGAACAACAGTGGTGTGCATGGCAGGGTTGCAAGGAGAAAGGCACTGCTTTCCAAAAAAAAAACATTGCTTCCCACTTACATTTTGCTGGAGCATGTGGACAAGCCTGAAAGCTACTGGAGTACCATTTTATGGACAGATGAGACCAAAATAAAATTTGGGGAAAGAAAAACACTGCATTCCAGCATGAGAATCTCATCCCATCTGGCTCTGAGGCTAAGGATCTGCGCTGGTATCTCGAAAGTTGCCGGTTCGAATCCCTGTCACTGCCAAAAGAGATCCTACTCTGCTGGGCCCTTGAGCAAGGCCCTTAACCTTCAGTTGCTCCAGGGGCACTGTACAATGGCTGACCCTGTGCTCCGACCCCAAGGGGTATGCAAAAACTAATAGGCGAAATAAAAAAACAAAACATGGTGTTGGTACTATATTATTCTTTGATCCTATTTTGCTGCATCTGGGCCAGGACAGCTTGCCATTGTTGATGGGAAAATTAATTTGGAATTTTGCCAACTATTTCTAAAGAAAAATGTCAAGATATATGTCTGTGGACTACATCTCAAGAAAAAGGAGGTCATGCAGCAAGAAAACAACCCCAAGCACACAGGTCATTCTACCAAGGAGTGGTTGAAGTAGAATAAAATAAAGGTTTTGGAATGGCCAAGTCAAAGTCCTTACCTTAACCCAATAAAAATGTTGTGGAAGGACGTGAAGTGTGCAGTTCATTTCAGAAAATCCAAGAACATCGCTGAGCTGAGGCAGTTCTGTATGGAGGAATGGACTAAAATTACTCCATGCCGATGTTCTGCTTTATGCATAAAGAAAGAGCTCTTTATATCTCTGCCTCTCTCACAAATACAAGTCCAATTGAATATGTTTTCCACTCAGTTGAACACAATAGTGGTGTGCTCCTGTAATTTATTGCTCATTAGAGCAGTATCAAAAGAAGCTATCAGACATGCATGTTGCTCAGTTTTGAAGCCTTATAGTCTCATATTCTTAGCATTTTCATATCCTCCTAGTCACTCCTGTCATTCTGACATTTTGATCATTAACTACCTGTTGCTACTGTTAGTTTCAGCATGACTCCATATGACTCTGTATGCCAAATGTTGCTTTTCCTCATTATGTCCCAAATTAGTCTGGTTCTGACTTGTTGGCTTCATTATACTCACTGCTGTAGGGGATTCTTTTTCATCCTCATCATGTGAAACTCTGCTAATACTCACATACTGAAGGTTAATTAACATTATTTGGTGAGGACTTCAGGACCTCTAAGTCTAAGATCATAGTCCCCAGCAAGAAAAGGGTAGAATGTTTTCTCCAGATTGTGGATGAGGTGCTACCTTAAGCAGAGTAGTTTAAGTATCTTGGGGTCTTGTTCATGAGTCCAACCAGGAGGAGACCCATGACATGCTGGAGAGATAACATCTGTCAGCTTGACTGGAAGTTTTTTGGTATACCAAAGAGGAGCTGGAGGAGGTGACAGAAAAAAGGGACGTCTGGGTATCATTGCTCAAACTGTTTCCCAGGTGACCCAGACCCAGATAAGCAACAGAAAAAAGATTGATGGATGGATGGATGGATAGTGAGGGTTTTAGTCAGCAGACTGAGCTCAAAGAAGACATAGAAGCACTGCTAAACATGGTAAGGTCACTTTTCTTGTCCAAAGTGTTGATATTTAATGAGATAACATGGTCTATAAAATCATAGTGCAAATGACAGCATGCATTCTCCAGCTATTAAGTTCATTCTAATTCCCAGGATAGATTGCCCAAATTGTATGCACCTTGTTTGAGTGGTGTCTAAGACATTATGAAAAAGGCAGGTAATACGTTGATGAACAAAACTTGATGCAAATATATTAAATTGTGATATGGGAGAATACTAAATCTGTAGAAACCCGATTTTTATTAGTTTTCACTGAAACTCAAAGCATAATGCATATGGTGATTAGCAGAGTTCGTGTTATTGTTTAGTGTCTTTGCAGTGTTACAATGTTTCATCCATCTAAAGAATTGAGTTTTTAGTAATGTTAAATTGACCTTTCTAACTTATTGAATTACATACTTGAAAATACAAAAATAAAAAAAAAAATTCATGACAGCAAAATGTTAATCGTGTGTATGTTTTGAGTGTATCTCAATGTCCTATAGCTGACTTTGGTGACCGATGTTTCAAGTGTAAGTGTCTGCTGTCACTTGTAGAGGCTATTTCTGCCAAGTCATTAGTGCTCAAGAGGCTCCCACAGCACAAATTTCAACTGCTTGGCTTTAAAATCTCTCTTCATGCTGATAGATGAAATGGCAGCAGTGTAATTCAAGCAGTGCAAAGCACTTACTAGAACTACTCAGAAAGCACGCAAATGCAAGAATTACATAGATTCAAAGTAGCTCATTGAATGACTGGTATTTATATTCAGGGTGGAAATGAGTGTTGCTATCTTGGAAAGCAAGTTAAAAATGCTGTTGCAGTTTTCAGGGACAGAAAACACCAACCTTACACAGCTGGTGACATAAAATACATCTTCATAAACGTGAAATCAAATTGAGAATGTAATTTTAAAACCAGCTGCATAAGGCTTGGCTCATATAGAATGATCTGCCAGCATTATAATTTGGCAAAAATGGGTTAAAAGTGGAAAGACTGTAAATAAACCGTTTGTGCAAATAAAGTATCACAGCAAGAAAATGCTAAATCAATTATAGTATCTTAATCTCATGAATTTGGATTAATTAATTTAGTTGAAAATGAAATAACAGGCTCAAATATATCAACTGAATTTGAGAAATGCATTCAGTATGGAAACCATGTCTTAAAGAACCTTGGAATGGACTGGAAGCTGAAACTCTAATCATTTTCATAAAATGATTGAATGATATATCATTTAAACAGAGTGATTAAATACTTATAAAAATACAAACATTTTTCATGTATTTTGCACAATGTAATGACTATCTAATGAAACATGACTATCATTAGATTGAAGGAAGAGAATTGAATAAGCTATAACAAACAGCAATAATAACTCTAGAGTTACACAATTCATTGACCTAGGAATAAAACAATATTCCATCTTAAGTTATTCCACCCAAAGCAAACTTTATAGACAAAGCTTTTCACTGACTTTGTCTCATTGTTCCAGGTAAGGGCTATTGGTTTTCTTTCTATCATGCTGCAATATACATATCTGTTTTGATCATTAGCATACTAGTATTGTTCGCTAGGTGTTCTGTTATTTAAAGGATTTTCCTTTAGTAATTTTCAATTTAAAATGTCCATTTAATTTAATTTTGAAAACTATATTAGCCTGTGTTGGGGCTTGTGGTCTGGTCCTTCTTGATTGGCAATTAACCCTTTTCACAAAATTCAGAAGTGACTCATAAATGGATTAATCTATTTCCTGTTAGCTAGCCAGAAATGGTTTGTGCTTTTTCTACTTCTCTGCTTTCACTTCCAAGAATCCATTTTTGCAATGTAAGAGGTATTGCTGAAAAGCAAAATACACAACAAACACATCAAAACTAGACATTTTTATTGAGTAATTGTCTCATAACAGCCAATGAAAATTTCTTAATCTTCTTATGCTAGTTTGCTAACAGTTCAGCTAACCTTTTTTTATATATATTTCACATTAGCTCATTCCATTCCCACAAATGCCAGTGTATTATATCCATCCATCCATCCATCCATTTTCTAACCAGCTGAATCCGAATAGGGTCAGGGGGGTCTGCTGGAGCCAATCCCAGCCAACACAGGGCACAAGGCAGGAACCAATCCTGGGCAGGGTGCCAACCCACCGCAGGACACACACAAACACCAAGCACACACTAGGGCCAATTTAGAATCGCCAATCCACCTAACCTAAATGTCTTTGGATTGTGGGAGGAAACCGGAGCGCCCGGAGGAAACCCACGCAGACACGGGGAGAACATGCAAACTTCACGCAGGGAGGACCCGGGAAGCAAACCCAGGTCTCCTAACTGCGAGGCAGCAGTGCTACCACTACGCCACCGTGCCGCCCCCACTGCACCACCGTGTATTATATATTACCAGTAACGGTTATTGTGCAGTGAATACACTTGACTTGAGCATTCATAGTTTTCATACTCTTTCTCTGTACATTTAGCATTCATTTGCTCAGAGGTTGATGCACTTGCTGCTTCCTGAGCAGCTCTTCTTTTCTCCATCCTAGCAGCCCACTTCTTCTCTTTTTTCATTTGCATCTTTTTACATTAAAGCTGATTAAGTCAGTGTTTGTGTTGCAATTACTTAGTACATTTTCTTTCATTTTTTACTTAGGCTGGCACTTAAGCCTTCAATCTGCCTCAAGAATGATTTAAGATATGAAGAGGTAGGGGAAGTAATGGCGAAGGTGGTAAGGAATGAGGATGGCGCCCGTACACAATTTGCCGCACAGCTGCCCTGCTGCCCACTGCCAAGAGTTGATTCTACAATAAAATAAAAAGAGGAATAACCTTGGAGGTCACCCCGAAAGCAGAAAGTAGACGTCACATATTATATGTGTACCAAATTTCAGGTCAATAGGTCAAACGGTTGGCAAGCTACAGGTGATTTAAAATCACAAACAAAACAAACAAACAGCCACAGTAGTGTATTATATATAAAGATATATAGTACAAACTAGCTGTGCTACCCGTCTAAGTTGGGTTGAAATCTAAATAATCAACACAGACCTCAGCGTTAATATTTGCAGGCTGCTATCTTTGAAAAAGTTTGAAAAAACAATGGGCGGTCGGAAAATCAAGAGTACACCTTATGAGAAGGATTTAGGAGTCATAGTGGACTCCAAGCTATCAACTTCCCAACAGTGTTCAGAAGCCATTAAGAAGGCTAACAGAATGTTAGGTTATATAGCACGATGTGTGGAGTACAAGTCCAAGGAGGTTATGCTCAACCTTTATAATGCACTGGTGAGGCCTCATCTTGAGTACTGTGTGCAGTTTTGGTCTCCAGGCTACAAAAAGGACATAGCAGCGCTAGAAAAGGTCCCGAGCAGAGCGACTAGGCTGAATCCAGGTCTACAGGGGATGAATTATGAGGAAAGATTAAAAGAGCTGAGCCTTTACAGTTTAAGCAAAAGAAGATTAAGAGGTGACATGATTGAAGTGTTTAAAATTATGAAGGGAATCAGTACAGTGGATCAAGACTGTTATTTTAAAATGAGTTCATCAAGAACACAGGGACACAGTTGGAAACTTGTTAAGAGTAAATTTCGCACAAACATTAGGAAGTTTTTCTTTACACAAAGAATGATAGACACTTGGAATAAGCTACCAAGTAGTGTGGTAGACAGTGAGACGTTAGGGACTTTAAAAATTCGACTTGATGTTTTTTTGGAAGAAATAAGTGGATAGGAATGGCGAGCATTGTTGGTCTGAATGACCTGTTCTTGTCTAGAGTGTTCTAATCTTCTAATGTTCTCATCTAGTGCTGTTCCGTACTTCTTTCTCTTGTTACTGCATGTTCACCTGTTTTACCTGTCAGCCTTTCAGCTTTTATTGGCTCTAACAGTCAGGTGCTCCACCCCAGGAAGTCCATAGTTTCTAATGCCTATTCAGATTCTTTACTGTTTACAGTAATGATGAAAAGGTACAACGAGACAATAGAATTAAACACACATGACAACTGTTACAACATGGCCCGGTGACGAGACCAGCAACTGTGGTCAGCAAATCTGACATACCCCATGACTGGAAGTCTCATAATGTGAAGTCAGCTTTATATCAAAAATTAAACACCAAATACTAGACTAATACATGAATAACAATGTTCTAAATTAGAATAAGAAATAACAAACATGAATAAAAAACACAAAATACTAGAAGAGAACCATGAATGTATACAATAATTTGGTTACATGTAGGAATGTCATTGTAGACATTAAATCACTGATAACAGTGAATGTGTAGAAAAAAAGGACTTAACTTAGTTTGTAGTTCAGTCAGATGAGAAAACTTAAAAAAGTTGTAGTGTGGAAAACAATATGGGTAAAATAAGACCAGATTTTGTTATTAGTTTAAACTTAAACACATGAAGGACAATGAACATTTAAGTAATATTCTTCTCATGTTTAGATCAGATTTAACAATCATCCAGACTGCCACACTGACCTGAGGCACAAGCTTCATTTAGAGATGCAAGCTCAGTAGGTATCTGCAGTTTTTCAGGTAAGCATAACATACAAAAGCTGCAGTCCACACAGAATCCATACAGTACTAGTGCTTCACTCTTTGGTTGAGCTCTTTTGGTTGACAATATTTGTTGCACATAGATCCATATCTTGAGTTTATTTCACTAGAGCATAGATTTGGCTAATTGACACCCTTGTGATTAGAACTCTTAGCTGGAAGTTTTTAGGAGCATTCCAGGAGAGAACAGGCAACATAATGAAGAAATCCACAAGTGTATCTCAGCAAAGTAAAAATGCAGCCCTTAACCTGGAAATAGCATGACTGGGGAAAGGCAGCCTGAAAAATGTAGTACCCCATGAAAATCAGATTTTAGGATCATACGAGTTGATTTTCATGAGGCTCTGAATTTTTCCCTACCCCCGGTACAGTAATTTATCACTGCATTATTTTCAAAAAGGTTTTTTTTTAATGTTTATTGTATGTGATTGATTAACTTTCTGCCAACATGGACATATAGCATGATTCATATTGTCAGTCATTGTCCAACCCGATATTGTTAGTCTGAAAAAAAATAGTTACATAGCGGTTAATTTAGATTGTACACTACCGGTCAAAAGTTTTAGAACACCTCCATTTTTCCAGTTTTTCTTCAAATTTAACCAGTTGAAATGCAATTGTGGCCCACCAGGCTGGCACCGTCAGCTTAATCCGACACAAACAAGCGTGGGACAGAAGTTCAAGGCACACACTGAGTTTTATTTTCTTTTTCCTGTGTGGGAAATGCCTTCCCTGTTCCCCACAAGTATAACACAGTCCCAGTACAACCACAGCACAAACACAATATTCTCTTCCTTCACTCTTTTCCTTCTCCTCCACTCAAGCTTCGTCCTCCTCCTCCCGACTCTGGCTCCCCGAGTAGTGGCTGCTGGCTCCTTTTACAAGGCACCCGGAAGTATTCCAGGTGCTTGATTACTCAGTTTCGGCAGCACTTCTGGGTGTAGCAGAAGAACTGCCCATTAGGTCTCAACAGCTCCTGCTGCAGCACCCCCTGGCGGTGCCTGAGGATCCCAACAGGGCTGCTGAACACTCCAAGTCCCATGAAGCCCTGTGGGAGTCTGAGGCACCACTGCAACCCACGGGGGGTTGCCATCTAGTGTCACAGGGCAGGTAACAGTCCGGCCTCACTTGCTCCCCCTGTACCCCCAACGTGGAGGAGTCCAGGCCGGGCAAGGGCCCCAGCACAATACACAATGAATGAACTAAAATGGTGCAAAGGTAAGCAGTAAACTGTCAGAGGTATAAATTTAAAGTTTAGGGTAGCAGAAACTGAAAAAAATGAAATTTCATAATATTACAAATGGGCCTTCTTCAGGAAACAACTAAAAGGTTACAACCTACAGATGTAAAATAAATTACTTAAAGTAAATTAAGCCTTGCAAGTTGAAGCAAACAATTTGCAAAGGTGTCCCAACTTCTGTTGATTACTTCCACCACTCTGTTTGTCTTAAAGCAGAGTTGGAACAGACTGTGTTACTACACCCTCTACGCCCTAGAAAGTTGTAAATTCCAGTGATAATGGGGTTAAAATTACAATTGACAAATGAAATAAGACAGAGTATTATTACCCCTTTCATTAAGAGAAACTGCAAAAAAAATCAATGTGTTACTGAGTACACTGGTGTCCTACACAATCCAAAGGCAATCAGAAATTGGAGAAACTCTGATAGGAAGATATCTAGCAAACCCAAAGTCACAACCCAATCAGAAGATAAGTTTCTGAAGGTCACCAGCTTGCATGAGAGGCACCTCAGAGCACAACAGCTTCAAGCACAGGTTAACAGTGATCGAAAAATGCAAGTCTCAGTTTCTACTATGAAGAGGAGACTTTGTGCTGCAGGTTTGACAGAGCAAGTGGCAGCAAGAAAGCCATTCTTTAAAGGACAAAATAGGGCCTTGAAATACAAGCTGGGGACTACTGCAGACAGGAAGAAAGTCTTATGTACCCATGAATCAAAATGTGAAATATTCAGTTTATTATTTAGGGAGCTTGTATGCCATCGAGTTGGTGAAAGGATGGTTCCACAGTGTATGACACCAACTGTCATACATGAAGGAGGAAGTGTAATGTTGCGGGGTTCTTTTGCTGGAGGTAAAATGCTCTTCTTTTGCAACAGGTTATGTTTATATTTAACATGTGTAAAATGTCCTTTGCAAACACAGCAACATTTATTTCTATAGCCCATTTTCACACAAACAAGGTAGCTGAAAGTGCAACATGTCAAAGAAGTACTTACATGCAAACAAAAATAAATTTAGGTAAGAGTAATAAAGAATGAATAGTATACAAAAGATAAATAAATAACGAACACTTACATAAAAATGATGTATAATTAAGAGAAATAGGGTCCTTAAATATAGATTTTTTTAAAAATTACTAAATGATTTCATTGATAAGGTCAGATGACCAGGGTGGACAGAACAAAATGTAAAAAACCCAAGTTAAGCTGGGGAAAAAAATTAAATCTGACCAGCCAGCCCACAATGGGCATTCTACCTTACATAACTGTTCATCATTTTTTTTTATGTTTCTTCTTAGAGGATTTGAAGCAATGGGTCTTATGGCTGACTGGGGTATCCACTCTCATTCAGTCATCACAAGAGGGTGCACACAACCTTGATCAGGTGGTGGTGGAGTAGAATGCTACCACAGAAAAGCAAGAAATCAGAGAAACGTAAAGATTAATAATGATTGTAAATTCACTAAAGAGAATTTTAATTCTGTGCATGTCTAGGTTATTAAGAGTAGTCCTAAATTGAAGCTACAAAAAAGCAAAATTAAGAAAGTGGGATTTTAAGAGTTTCTTAAAACGTTTCACAGTATTAGCCTGGCGTATCTCTATTGGTAAAGTATTCCATATTTTTGGTACATAACAGCAAAAGACTGCCTCACTGCTTCTTTGAGCTTGGCTCTTGGAATTATAAGCAGTCCACTATTAGAAGATCTAAGGTTACAATTTGGAATGTAATGGGAACAGGCACTGTAAGATAGATAGATAGATAGATAGATAGATAGATAGATAGATAGATAGATAGATAGATAGATAGATAGATAGGGCTAAATATGAAAAGATTAAATCAATAATTACTCAAAAAGGTTATTTCTACAGACAGGCAAATATTGTGTTTTTTTAATCTGAATAAAAATAATTAGATTTTATTGCAAAGCCCCAGCATTATGGTTGAATTTAATACATTTCCAAACTAATTGCATTTGCATATTTGTGATTTCATTGACACTTGGTTAAACGATGCAGCTTATACCACCAAACACATTCCAGGAATTGAGAACATGAGAGCAACAAGAAAATATGTTTACAGCTGGGGTTTATGCAGCCTTTGAAGCTGTTCAGTGACAGGAATGCTCTGAGTCCAGATTGAAACATAAAGTATGGGGTTGGAGAAGCACACCAAGCATCCCTGACCTCTCTTCTCTACTGGTCAGGCCTGGTGTGAGCAGGAGTTGTGATGACAGACGGCTCTATATCGAGTTTCACCTAAAGACCCCGCGAACACAGATTCTGGTCAACTGCCAGGGGCACCTCAGAACCTGTGCAAATGATTCTTATGCAAACAAATAGGGTATGTCTTTCAGCAGAAGTCAGCTGGAGCAAATGTTAACAGATGAACTGCTTGGGAAGACAGATGAGAGTGTAACAAGAGTCACTAATTTGTTGTATATGCGGTTTCAAAGAATTTCATGCAAGACGAAATGAAGAAAAGCTCCAGCTGAAACATGTCATCCTTAAGCAGACAACACAGTGGCTCAGTTGGGTAGTCATGGCTATGTAAAGGAGACCAGTGCCTAAACATCAGCAAACCTTTCCTTCAGACCTGTTTTATAATTTAACATAAAGAGAGATTAATTGAGGCAGAATGTACCTAGTCCTCAATTAAGACTAAATAGGATATCATGAAAAAAGCATCAGGGCATTAAAGCAGTGCAGTACATGACAGTGACCATCCATGGTGCAGAGTGAGAGGTATTGTCAAGGAATAGATTTGGTCAAAATAGACAACTTCAAGGAGAAAAACTAAGTAAGCATAGGAAAGCTTCTTTTAAATTGTGCTTTTGAAAAAGGAGGAGCTCTGAGAAAGGACATTCTCCAAATAAGAACGGTGACCCAAGGCTCCCTGGAGGACCTTAACCCTTTTTTGGTGTCTGATTTGTCCAAGCTGATTCCTATAAATAACAATTACTCTATCATATTTATAGTGCTAAAGTGTTGTACCGTGTTAGCCATTGTGGATGTACTGAGAAGTCAAGCAAAATGACACCCTTTATTGGTTAACTAAAAAGATTACAATATGCAAGCCTGAAGGGGCCTGAGTTGCCCTGAAAGCTTGCATAATATAATCTTTTTAGTTAGTCAATAAAAGGTGTCACTTTACTTGACTTTTTACTACATCTACCATATTCACAAAGCTCATTGCACCTTTCTAGTGTTACAATATGAAATTTAAAGGTGTATGCAATTCTTTTTTTGCCATTGAACTCTGAAGATGAGAACAAATGTCTGAATAAAATAGATTTATAGGACATAAAAAACATTTTCAAACCCATTTCATCAAACTGGTAGTTGCTAAGGACCAAAGCCTAATCCTGCAATAATGTGTGTAAGGCAGGGACCAACCTGAGGTGGGGTCTCAGGAAATTGCAGGGCCCACTTATGAACATTGCTACTAGGCATAAATCCCATGCAGTTACGGGGACAGCATTCAGACTACACACAGAAAATGGTACAGATGTTAAGGACTCTGGATCCATGACGTAGTTGGGCTAACCACTGTGCCACTCATGCAGAGAACAGCTAAAGGAAAACTAGTTATTTTCTTTAGGACACCTTGTTTTTGTGAGAAGATTACAGCAGAACACTGACCCAAAATTCATATGTAAAGCTATAAAAAAAGGCAGGGTTCTGGAATGTTAGTCAAAACCCAGCCCTCAGCACACTCAGACACACATTAAAAATAATTATTAAAACCATTAATCCATTTTTATATATAATTAATGTAGAACATTTTGTAATATATAATAATATATAATAAATAGTGTAATAATCCCTTTAACAAAACACATTTCAGTGTAATTTAAACTTTTGAACATGTTAGTTCTCATTTCTTATGAGAATTTCTCATACATTTTATAAAATCTGATCATTTTCACAATTTATTTATTTATTTTTTCAGTGTTGTCTTATTTTTTCATCACCATTTTGCAGTTTTATTGTTGGTCCCAGAAGTGCATCAATTGTGTTTGATTTTCTCATTTTCACCTCAGCCCGTTTCATTTAATAAACATTTATTTTCAGGGTACACTCTCCAAACTGCATTACCTTTTTTAGCAAAACAAAATGATCTCAAAAATACCATCAATGAGAGTAGTTGCATTTATGTGTTTGAATTGCTCCAGTTATCTTTATGTACGCACTAAAATGAGATGGTCCTGAATCATCCAAGGCAAGCAGGCCTCTTGTGCCTTCTTTGGCCAGGTTATGCAGCAGATTCAGGTGACCTAAGACTGGAAGTGGTTTGACCTGAACTGGAAAGAGTAAACACTACATATTGTTCAAAGATGGCACAAGTGCTTAAAATATGTGATCTGATTACACCACACTATATATGAGATAATTAATATAACACCAATACAGGATTTTCTGATTTTTTTTCATTTGACTGCTCTGGATCTGAGATGTAGAACCAAAACACCACAGTGTTCTGTCTTCCTTAGCCTACACAGTTCTGCTTCATTTTGTGGTGTGAATCACTAAACAATAACAACCAAGCAATTAACAAATAGGTTCCATCAATGAATAATTAACTAACTAGAATAAGGTCTTAGTGTCCTGTAAACAGTTGTCAAAGGTAAAATGAAACACATGAATCTCAGTGTTACTTAACTTAAGTTAAAAAGGATGATTTCTTTTAATAGAAAATAAAGCAGATGTAAAGAAGAAGAAGATAAAAAGAAAATGTAGGTAATGCTGCTGTTCCAGTTATTTATATTAATTGCTAGCTCTCCTCCGCGGCTCTGCCCACGTAGTAGTGAAACAGGACAAACTTTAATAATCAATAAAAAAATGTAAAAAAATGCAATTCTGGCCAAGTGGAAGGTAGGTACGCTGCAACGTCAAACGTTGGCACTGTATCTGATCGTGTTCAGCACTGACGGGAGAGCGTCCCCCGTACTGGGAGAAAAGCACGTGGCCGTGATATCTCTGGCAATCTGCAGCTACACTAAAACACATGTATCTCTCTCTCAAAAACATCAAATGTTACTCCTTAACAGTCTGTACAGTAGATGATAATGTCTGCTGAACAAACAGGTATCGCTAGCTAAGCAGAGGCAAGGTACGCTCTAACACGTGTTGAGAGGTAAAGTGACTCGAATGGAGGCTGGCGAGTAAGTGAGGAAGGCCCTGCCTGGCTCACTCAGATTTACGCTAATACATCGGTACTGCAACCATACTGTGATACATAGGACGATGAGAGAAGTCGCAAAATCAACCGGAACGCTAAATCCATTAAGTAGTTCTCTAGTGAAAAGCAGACAGACAGATGGACAGACAGACAGACATTGGATTTTTATATATACATATATATATACAGTATACAGTATATATATACTCTATATATATAAAATCTTAAACCTAAAAGTGCAACGATTTTGTGCAACAGTTTTATGTGACATTTTTATGTCATGTTTTTGTCACACTTTAAATCGGGCTTATTTTAAAACCTACATATATATGTTTGATATCATTCTTTTCAGGGTTTATTGAACTTTAATGTGATGTTGTTAGATTTTCTGCTTCATATTCCATTTTTAAATTAAAAACTAAAAAATATCCCACGAGACAAGACTTTCTGCCAAGAGATTTAACCACGCACGGGGCCGGAAATAATAGACAAAGAGTAGGACAGCTGCTGTAAAGGCTTTTAAATGTTTGAAGCACTATGCGAGATGCAGATCACATGGCACAGCAGCAGCAGCAAGCCAGCAGCTGATCGAGCAAAGAGGAGGTAAAAAAAAAACTGTATTTGTTTCTCATTGTTTGACCATTTAAGAGGACATTTTGCAGGAGCAACTGCGTCTCCTTGGGGTCCGTTCAGCTCGCGTAGTGCAGGTCGGGGGGGGTTGTCAAGCGAAGCGAGCAGGGGGGGAACCCTCCCTCCCTACCACCATGCGCTACGCACCGTTGTGAAGAGAGGGGCTGAATGTACCCCAAGGAAATGAGGCCACTCCTCTGAAAATCCTGTTAAAAGGTGATACAATGGAAAACAAATTCCTTTTCATTTTTTACCTCTTCTTTACTGATTTACTGCTTCTTTGCTGTTGCTGGTTGCTGGTTTACTGCTTCTGCCATGCCGTATGATCTGCACTTCGTTCACCTATAGAAGGGGCCACCTCCCTCCATTAGTCGAAGAGGATGGAGCTTACAAGTGGAGAAGTAGAAGCAGCAGCAGACTTGTGAGAAGAGAGGAGAAGAAGGGACTGAGAGCAATATAGCTGATTTGATCATTGTGAGGTGCGCCATATTACACTGAATGTAATTAAATGTGTGCGTTTTTTGGACAATTTGTGTCTGTCTGCCTCTGTACGAGGGCTGAAACTCCACTATATATATATATATATATATATATATATATATATATATATATATATATATATAGTCACAACGCGCATGGGAGGCAGCTAAAGGGCTTGAGTAAGGACAGTTCCGAGACATACCGGAATGTGGCAGAGTGCACTGACTCTTTTTCTCCCTTGCCTGCAGACCATTCACGGGAGATTCCACCTGGTCCTCTTGATGTCACTTCCGGGACCGAGCTACTGGAAGGAGACCTTGCCGGCTCTGGCCCCTGTGATGTCACGTCCGGGCTCGCACCAATGGCAGAAGACCTACATGAGCCCGACCCCTTTGACTTCACTTCCTGTCTTCCCCTTTAAAAGCCTCCACCTTTTCCTTATTCCCTCAGCTCTGTATTGGACTTATTGTTTTGTGCACAGCAGTGCTATCATTTAAAGACAATTTGCAGCCAGGAAACCAAATTATATGGGTGGCTGCCCCAAACCTTGCTATGTCTCATTGTGGCTTTTGTGACAATATATATATATATATATATATATATATATATATATATATATATATATATATATATATATATATATATATATGAATTTTATGATTACCATTTTACTTGAAAAATGCTAAAAAAAATTGGGTATTAAGTCAGAGAAAACCTATTAATATCCTCAACTCACTGTAGGATTTGACTTAGTATACTACTGAACAATAACATTGGCACAGAGGCATTGCTGGCGGCATTCTCTGTCCTGGGACACAATCCTATTTATACAGAATGTCTGCAATGGAAAATCACCATGCTGATACTGCTGCTTCACAATGAAGAGCATTTCTATCATTCTGATGTATTAAGAATGTGGTGCAGCATCACACCTTTATTTTTAACACTGACATATCCATCATTTGATTCTGCATCAATCCCAGGATATAAGTCATTGTTAACAAAATGATTAATCCATTTATCTCCATGAGAAAACACTAGCCATGGCACAAGTATATATTGCCATTACGGAGAGAGCACAGTAATCTTAGGCACCCTTGATTTTTCAGTCTGAGAAATTTATTCTTAGATGGTTTTCTTTACCTTTAGTTAATTAGTTTGTTACTAGAAATAAGTTAATTTCGAATTTCCAAACATTCATTTTCCATAAAATTAAATGTTACAAATAAATATTTCTATTTTTGATTTGTTAAAGAAAGTAACATACTTATTATTAATGTATCCCTTTTCAGATAAAAACATGATCACTGCAGATACTTAGCCAAGTGAAAAACAAGAACCTAACAGATTACACAAAATAGAATGGTTGTGGAAGAAATTGGGTGAAAGATAATCAAGCTAAAACATTAGGGTGTGGCAGATGAGGCCATTTAACCATTAAATCATCGATTCCTACACCACAGCAAGAATGAGCATGGTGCTATGGTCAGAATTCATGGAATCCTCAGTGCTGAGAAGATTCTCATCCCTCACACAATACCATCAGGGAAGAGTCAGATGAGTCCTCTTTGCATTCAGCAGCAGGACGATGACCCCAACCATGTGGCTATGTCATAAAGAACTACCTTCAGTAAAAATCAGAACAAGGAATTGAGCAAAAGATGGTTTGACCTCCACAGAACCCTGATCTGAACAACATCAATGTTGTCTTGGATTCTTTGAAAACCAGAAGCAAGTAAGACAGCTAACGTCTGCTGAATTTTAGGTGCAAGTTCTCTAAGATGGTTGGAATAACCTACTAGCAGATTTTATATAAAACTGCAGTACAGTAAATATAAGAGAAAAAAAGCAAAGGATGGATACGCAAAATGTTCATTTCATTTAGTTTTTTTATAAAGTTTACAATTGTTATGATACTTTTTTGGTGTTTATCCATCCATCCATTATCCAACCCGCTATATCCTAACTACAGGGTCACGGGAGTCTGCTGGAGCCAATCCCAGCCAACACAGGTCACAAGGCAGGAAACAAACCCTGGGCAGGGCACCAGCCCACCGCAGTTTTTTGGTGTCTAGAAATTTTTCATTTCCATCCATCCATCCATTTTCTAACCCGCTGAATCCGAACACAGGGTCACGGGGGTCTGCTGGAGCCAATCCCAGCCAACACAGGGCACAAGGCAGGAAACAAACCCTGGGCAGGGCGCCAGCCCACCGCAGTTTTTTGGTGTCTAGAAATTTTTCATTTCATTATTTTTAAAATAAATCTTCACTTTACATAATTTTAATATGTTCTTATGACTTTTGCATAGTTCTATAAATATATATTTTGTGAAGAGAAGAATGCTGGATGCTTCATAAATCTTAGGAGTGCCAACCTGGACACACCTGTTTAATAACAAAAACAAAAAGTGTCTCATAGGATGCACAAAGCATTTTAGACATGTGGTTATTTGTGCTCCTTACATGGCAAATTAAAATTCTGACTATAGTGCTCTGTCTTAGGTTTCTCAGTGGGTTCAAAGACCACCTCTATACCTAGGCACCCCGTTTATATTCATCCAGTCCTGGAAGGGGCAGTGCTTGCCGTGTCTGGTGAGGGTGGGTTAGGCGTCATCTCCTACAGATGGGTTGATGCTGTGGAGGAAACAAAGAGATAAAGATAGCAGCACCACCCCCTCCTGCACAGTGGCAAAATTGTTCAACTCTCCTGAACCTTCCAGTGGGATGGTGGAAGAGTAGCATAGTAGTTAATGCTGTTGCTTCACAGTCCTAGTGTTCAGCTTCCATCTTAGTCACAGTCTGTATGGAGTTTGCTTAGCAGAAAACATTGAGAATTGATTTAAGACATATACTGTAAGAGGAGCATAGTGGTCAGTGGTGCTGTCCCACAGATTTACTGATAAGGGTTCTGATTTTCATATTGGTCATTGAGTATATGAAGTTGACATATTCAAACCATGAAAAATAAGCAAAATTGGATTAAAGATACAGTCTATTGGACACACTGGTCAGCCTGATTCCTCACAGCTCCAGGGATCCATATTAAATGCCCTTGTTTCTGATTGTACATACAGAGCTAGCACAGATTCTCAAAGTGCATCAGTTTTCTCACATATCTCAAAGATGTGGAGATCCAGTTAACTGACAACTCTAAATGGGCTTGGTGTGAATGAGGGTGTTTTTAAGGCTGGTTCCTACTCACAGCTTAATCCTCCTGGGGAAGAAGCTCACTTCTTGTGACTCTGTAATGGAAAGTGAGAGATCTGAAAATGAACAAATGGATGAATGGCCAGTGCTGAAAGCTACAAGTATAAAGGGAGTTAGTCATCCTAAAGGTGACTGGAAACATTTGTGATGTGGTATAAGGAACAGCTGCTTGATTTTCCCTTTGATGTGATTTGATTTTTGGCACAGATTCCATTTAAGCAACAGAAAAAGAGAAAACAGCATAAATGAAACTTCTATCCAGCAAGTGCATATTGCAATTACAGCATTTTTTGAAAGTACCCTGCAGGAGTGCTCTGTATCTCCGGAAAATCAAATCAATGTGTAGAAAATTACTTTCTAACAAAAGATACACAGCATCATCAGAATATGCTGATCTCATCCGACATCTCCATTACAAGAAATGTTCAGAGCAATAAATATGAGGCTTGTAAAGGACCTGTATAATAGGAAAATATTAGAAAGAATGTAAATCCTTCATAGAAACGGCAAAAGCTGAAATGTGGTGGAATTAGTGTCTTGCAATGAAATAAATCAATAAAGTTGTACACAGACAAAGAAACAAACTTCAAACCTCTCCAGCTAAGTTAGGCAATCCTCATTCAATGTAACACACTAATGTCTGATATCTAACGTACAGTTACTTGTAACATTATTCATGAGAAAAAGTGAAACATTGAGATATCTTTGAAACAAAAAAAGCCCAATGACTTTCTTTCGTGTTTGTAGAGATGTCTTTCATGATATTATTGCATATTTTTCAAAGCTGAAAATTGTTTCTTAGAATTAGATTAATTGAATTAACAGGCTTTTCTGCTTTTATGAAACTGAACTTGAAAGTCACTTGGGGGCTCCTCACAAACAGAGTAAAGGTAATTATTCAAAAAAGTAATCCATCACAAAATACTCATTACTTCTCTTAAATTTTAACAAGATTATTTTAGTCAACACTTTCTGGAAAGATAAATGTATTACTAATTAATTTACTTTTAAAACACTCTCTAAACCCATAAAAATAGAGACCAATTGGAAAGCATCAGGATGACACAAAAATGTCCTCTCATCATTATATTAAGGAGGAAATAAACCAACAGTAGGTGTGAATTCAGCAGTTAAACAAGTAAAGTACATAACTTACATTGGCCCTGCACAACTTCAAACATCTGCACCAGCAGGGAGAGGCTTTTAGTGCACAATAAGAATTCTTAATAACAAATTGGTATGGAATCTTTCATGGAGTACTTCCATGTTCATTACACTTTACTGATGCCACAATAAATCACTCAACGGAAGATTTTACAATACAATGCAACCGATTGCACTGTACAATAATTTGAATTGAGTACATTTAACTTATTTAATAATCCTTATGTACACAAATAAATGTAGAGCAAAATGAACAGGAAACTAATTAAATGAACAACTTCAATAGTACTCCATTCAAAACTAAACACGCTGGGCAAAAACAAGCTGCACAGACAGACAGATTGGTACAAAGATAGCTTAATGCTTTTGTCCACGCTGACCTTTACAGACCAAGGTGTGTATGTTTGTGTGTTCGTTTCTTTCATTTCATCATCAGTCATGTGGGCAAACAAGCTATCAGTTAACTTCGCTTATAAATTTCTTTGAGTGTGTGTGTGTGCATCCAGTTGCCATCATATATGTGTACATGTTATGGACACCAGGGGGTGCTCCCACTCCCCAGACACCCAACACAAGCAGGCACAGACACAAGTATAAAAGCCCAAAGAGTCTTTATTGTGGGAAACTCTTCCACAACAAGCGTTTCTTGCCGCAATCACAGTATGCGCAATAAGCACAGTACAATACAGCAATTCTGTTTCTTTCTCTTTGCCACTTCCTCCTCCACTCCCCCTCACAAGCGTTGTCCTCCTTCCTCCCAACTCTTGCTCATTGATGTGAGGTAGGCAGCTCCTTTTATCTAATTCCCAAGAGTGCTTCCAGTAATATGACACTGCAGTTCCGAAGCACTTCCAGGTGAGTTTGGAATCCTATATACACTCCCAAATCCTGCAGCTTCCCCTGATGGCCATTATGAAACCCAACAAGGCTAACCCCCCCACCCCCAACTATAATACCTAGCATGTCTTGTGGATATCCATGTGGGGATCCGAGCCTGGGCTCGCTGCCATCAAGCATAAAAGTGGCAGACAAAGCTCTGTGTAAACTGTCTTCCCCTGTCCATCCATCACAATGCATATTTAAAGAAATTATGTATCTCAAAAAATATTCATGCAAAAATTTTGCAAATCAATATGCCCAGTCCCATGACCAAACAGACTGTTTCAAATATCAACAACGCCCCTCTTCCATGGAAGCTAAAGCTTTGGTGCTTTCAATTTGGTGTACTGCTCTGACTTATGTGGTCAGTTACCTCTGTCACCCATATGTGTTGGAGGATCACCTTCTGGGCTTACTTGAAGTATGTAATACAAACCTTGACCAAGAGAGGTTACTGCCACTGTGTCCTCTCCAATTCCCTGCAGAGTGCCTAGAAAATGCCCAGAGAGAGCAACTGACTATGTCCCTTCTGGTTCAAACCCTACAAAGCCCAGGTGCCCTTGGAAGGAGGTGTCTACTTATGGACTGAAAGCACTTCAGGACGGAGCTCATACACAAGTTAACCAGCTCAAGAGAGGTTACGTTTACTATTATTAGTTCAAGCATTTTGTTTTCCCAGGCCAACAAGTGCTTGTTTTGCTCTAAGAGACTTAAAACAATTAAACATTACTTTTGGGTTTGGTGTTTCCTTCACCCAATGAGACCATCTATATGGTCAGAATGTCTCTCATGCCAACCAGCTACAGAGATATGTAAATGCACAGGTGAGGAGGTGGCTTGGGCTTGGGACATTTCATTAGCATAGGGCTTTATGGGAAATGAGCCTTCTCACTGCCAATCATTAGTTTAGTGAAGTAATATACTGTAAATGTTGAAAAGCAAAGTTAGAAATGACACTAACAGATTCCTGGGACTCTATTGTAAGAGGCATTGCTTTAACCCTAGCAACAGAGAAGATATCAACTCTAGCCGCGGCTGCAAAGGATGCAAAATCTGCCCTTTGACACCAAGATACTGTGTACTATGTTCAGTAAGGAGGCTATGGTATGAGAGCAAGAAACCCAACCTGGCAAAAGGCTACTCCAGTGGAATGGCAGCAGGGAGCAAGAAAAATGACCTGGCAAAAGGCTACTCCAATGGAATGCTAGCACCTGGGGCCTCATGTATAAACGGTGCGTATGCACAAAAATGTTGCATATGAATGTTTCCACGTTCAAATCACGATGTATAAAACCTAAACTTGGCATAAAAGACACGCACATTTTCACGCTAGCTCCAACCCTGGCGTACGCAAGTTCTCTGCTCAGTTTTGCAAACAGGCAGCACCCAGCATCAAAGCAGTGCTAATGTTCCAGTGTGGTTTCCCTTTCTTTTTTAGATCCACATCCTTGACGCGGCTTTATAAATACACTGAAAATTAACCACACACTGTTTATTAGTTTAATGCATCTGATTGTAATTAACCTGTAACAATATAATGGTCCACAGAATGGTCAAACTATTCTAAATACCTTCAGTGTTGTTACTGTCAATGCACCTTTTTCTTCTTCTTCTTTCAGCTGCTCTCGTTAGGGGTTGCCACAGCGGATCATCTTTTTCCATATTATTCTCACTGCACCACTCAGAGTATTTATATCACTGTATCTGAGTGTGAATCACAGCTGCACAGCAGCTGACTGGAAAGAGAATTATCAGTATACAGCATCTAGCACACGCTGCCTCAGCCATGCTGTCTATTGAACTGCTTTGAAAGTAGTAAAAGAAATGTGTTGCTGGAATGTTAAATTTGGAGTGTAATTGTTCGTAGGATGCGAAGACATTGTCTATGTACAGATCTCTAAGTGATTTAATCCTGAATGTTTTCCAGACATTAAAACTGTGTATGTTTGAGAGGGTGGAAAAAGGAGTTTACCATGCAGAGGTGGTCACAGATCATCTAAATCTTTGGCTAAGGGGATGAGCCAGCTTGTCTTCAGAGAGGTGCTCCTGGAACCCTTGGGAAACACCCTTTTGGATGTTTGTGAGGTCACCCTAATACAAGGCTGATATATACCTGGCAAAACAACCAAGTGCAGGTAAACTGGAGTGCAAAAGAGTAACCACAAATGCCAGACAACCTTCACACAAATAATATCTTTCATCCAGGAATGAGAGAAACAGAGGGCTAACTTTTCACTTCACATTTCAAGCTTATTATATGCAGATCGGGTTTGTGAAATGCATATCAATTTAGCCCAGAGACCTATCTTCCCATGGTCTTTTAGGCATTGGAACCCCTGTACATTTTTTTTTTCTTCAGCCTAACTGGAGGGTTTTTTTTAATCTTTTTTTGTTTTCCCAGCCATCTGACCTTACCATTTCCTTTGTTACTTATTCTTTAATATTATTGGCCAATCTTCTTTGTTTTCCGTTTCATATAACTTTTTTTCATCTTGTAAACTACTTTCAACTATATTGTTTGTATGAAAATGTGCTATATAAATAAATATTGTTGCTGTTATCTGAAATTGCGACAGCCAAACAGCAATTGGACTTGATTCTCTGATCCAAGTCCTGCAGGCATATCTTCATCACTTAGTTAACAGTCCCATGGGAAGATTTTGTGGAGGTTGCATATGAACAAAGAGTTTGTGCTATGCCAGCTTAGCATCTTAAGCAGAGGAAGGAGACTGGAATGGAAAGGAACACCCAACTGAGGTGGGATGCCAGGGCTTTGTAGGCAGTTCCACTATAAGAATTCTGAGGGAAGTCGGAATCAGAGAGCTGGGCCAAAGAGAAGGTGGCTAAAGGAGAAGTCACTAGTTGTGACTAAGGACAAAGTACTCTATTAAATGACCAGTCAAAATGTTACAATAAGACACACACTCAGGTTTGATCAGTCTATGGTAGGCCTAACTCAGCTGAGGATGTCTTGTAATAAAAGGCCTAAACTCCTATGGATGCTGAGACACACAACTAATAGTGTTTCATAGTGGTAACAAGACCATGCAGTGGTCAGCTCTGAAGATTAACTGTCATTTCATTCAACTGTAGTGCAGATACATCAAGGATTGTAACACGCTATCCTACTACACAATATTTCTGAGGTTTTCCTTGTACCTTGGCCTTGGTTTTCAGGTCAGATATCTCAGAATTTGCATTTTCTAAAAGATTCTGTTTTGCTAAGATGTCACTCAGGAGCTCTACACAAAGCAAAAAAATGCACAATTATATGATGAGAACTGTAATTTGGGATGTGAATATCAATTTAGATTTTCTACAGTTGCATACACAAACACACATATAGATACCATATTAAAATCACCATTTCTCAATTTTTTGAAAATCAAACAATCAGAATCTGAACTTAACTCGCCAAACCTCCGTTTACATGGAAGTAAAAATACAAACCTTAACAATTAAAATAAAACAGACTTAGCCACTCAAACACTTGAAAATTTTCAAAGAGTAAAATGCAAAATTATTGCTATTGTAGTGACCAGCAGACAAAAGTAATCATTGATCTGGTGGGGGAAACTGCCTGCAATGTTTATCACATTCCACAATAAATATGCATATGTCTCTTCTATCTTAGTGGTCTCAGTTCCATCAAAAGAGGCATGCGGTGATAAAAAAATAAAACGTTTAAATTTTGCAATTTATTTTCATAAATGTATTATTTATTAAGGTAAATATTGCTGATGCAACAAAAATCAAAATCCATGTTAGGATATGATGCAGCCTGAAAACTTGCCTCCTTAAACCTGTTGTGAACTGTAATGTCTGCCGTTTAAGAAATTTATCAGGCACTGTTCACTCAGGCTTCCAGCATAATTAATGTTATTTGCTTAAAACATATAATTGATGGGAATCAAAAGTAGTTTGGTCATGAAGCCATTCTATAACCCATAATGATTAACTTGGTATGTTATAGATAACTGATAGATAATGAATGGGGCTGTTGTTGCTCCATCATAACATAGAAGTCTGGTGGAGAAGATGAGAGTAATAATTGTGGCTGCAAGATTTCAGATAAATGCAGGGTTATGTTAAACATAAAAGGGGAAGAGAAATAATTTAGGACTGATTGTGAGAAAAGGGTGACTACCTCTTTTTACATTATGCTAGGAAAGGGCGTAGATTATTGAGGCAACTGTCTTTAATTCTTTTCAGTGCAGGATATTATCACATACAACTTGTGGTGTCAACTCTACCACAGCTAGAGAAAAGGTACAAAAATAGGACTGTGGGTGACAAATAGAGAATTTACAGAAAGTACAGGTAAAATGCACCCTGCTATTATGTGCAGGAAGTGATTTGCACCCAGAAATTCTGATTTCAGGTTATGAGGAATATCAGTTAAGCCTGTGATGGTACCCATAGGACATCACACCTAAGGATACACAATAGTTAGGATTCACTGGCAACAATAATAAAGAGTTTACAAAAGCCTACGGCAAACATGATGTTCATGGCTATTCCGGCTCTTGAATCTTGAACCAACTCAGAGATGAAGGTCTACTCCCAGTACACAAAAAATGGTTCATGGGTGACCTTTGTAATTGGTGCCAAAGGTTCCTTTCTTAAATTAGATAAAGCTGCTATTAACTAACTTTCAGAAGCTATTTATACTACATTTGACTGGTTTCAAGGTTGTTTGAACAATTCTGGCTAGCTAAATGCTTATTTTTTCTAACTAGCCATCATTTAGTAACATAGTCTGTCAGAAGCATACAGGCACATCTAGGCGTAGTTCTGCTCAACTGAAGTTGTAAAATGTTCTTGTACTTTATCAGCTTTTGCAGGTGAGGATATAGTATCTGACTATTATGAAAAAAAAGTTTAAAAATGTTGAAGGCTTTCAGGTGCCCACAAGGCAATGCCAATCTTGGTTTGCTATTTTTATATAATGTGACATTACACCTACAATCCTTATGAAACTTACAGCTGAATAACATGCTTAATCCTTCATCCATACCGCTTATATTTGTTAATTTAGCATAACATTATCAGACTCAGTTATACCAATCCCTTTGAGTTTCAGTGTTTGGTTAAATCTGAATCAATTAAACACAAGGCAGACTTCAACTCTGGATAAGGCACCAGTCCATTTTAAGGTCCACTCACAATTTAGAATAACCAATTAACTTAACATTCCCACCTTTGGAAATAGGAATGAAAACCAGAGTGTCAGCATTATGGCTATGTCCTGCCTTGTTAATGTTTTGGCATTTTCCCCTTTTCATTGCTTTTGGTTTGTCTTGTTTTTTTTTGCTATTTGTTCCTAGGCCCTTATACTCTGTGTTGTCAATTCTTGTTCCCAGGTGCGGTTACCTGAGTGGCATATCTAAGACTCAGAACAAGCTGCTGTGCTCTTCAGATGCATTTTTACTAATCTCTTTACTTGGTATAACATTGGCTGTTTAAAACGTTTGATTTCAGATGTTTGCATTTTAGATTATTCTTTCAAGTTTAGGGTTTTAAATTTTAATTTGGTTGTACTGGAACTTTGATCAATTGTTTTCTTTTTGTCATGGATCATTAGTTTAATTATTATTAAGTTTTTCTGTTGAATTTCAGGTTGTGTAAATTACAGTGTAGAAGTATCTACTGTAATTTCCTAACTATTTTTTTAGCAATTACCTACTTAGAAAATAAATGTTTCTTTTTAATTGTTTATGTAAATAGTATTTTATTTGTGCAATTTTTATTTTTACTTATTTGTTAGAGGATTTAAGTAGAAGTTTGGGAAGGATTTTTTGTAGATTTAACTTTCCACTTTAGGGATACATTCACAACAAAGAGAACCAAGAAAAAAATCTATGAAAACACAGTTAGAATGTGGACCTTAGAACATTATACTGTATATCTTCATTAGCTCTAAACACTGGACAACAGTGCCATTCCAAATGTTAACAGTAATGTTTTAATAATTTATGGCAGAAATATATGTTTAAAACATTACTCAGATCTTGGGAATTAGCATGTATAGGCACAACATGCAGCCAAATTTAAAAAGACTAATCTGTCACCTTTTGTGACATTTCACATGCCACACTGAAATTAAAGGGCACTATCAGACTCTTGGAAAAGGGGCTGAGAAGTTCTATTCAGTATCTTCTGTTGTTCTTGCCCTTTTTCAAAGAAAAGAAAGCTTTCTTTCATCTTCCATAAAGCTATATTCTGTATAACCACTTCCACCACACTAAGCACACAAAGTATTCATTGTTACAATGCACCATACAAAGTGTTGTCGTTTCTACGTGGTGTGATGAAAGCACGGAGCTCCATTTCCTTGCAAAGGTAATCCTTGAATGAACGGCAACTTGATTATATATTGCCCAGCAAAGAAGGGGCGTGTTTTCAGTTGGATGAAAAATGACGTCGGCGGTCCTCCAGGTTTTTTCCCTCCTACATTCTAAGGAATGTTAATAGTGGTGTCACACTTAATTTATTTCCTGTATCTGTCCAGCACAGACCCATAAAACACTCCCTATATCAAGTTTCTGACAATTTACAGGGTGGGCCATTTATATGGATACACCTTAATAAAATGGGAATGGTTGGTGATATTAACTTCCTGTTTGTGGCACATTAGTATATGTGAGGGGGGAAACTTTTCAAGATGGGTGGTGACCATGGTGGCCATTTGGAATTCGGCCATTTTGGATCCAACTTTTGTTTTTTCAATAGGAAGAGGGTCATGTGACACATCAAACTTATTGGGAATTTCACAAGAAAAACAATGGGGTGCTTGGTTTTAACGTAACTTTATTCTTTCATGAGTTATTTACAAGTTTCTCTTTGTTTACAGCCATTGACATGTCGCAGAGGTTAACACGTGAGGAGCGGATAGAAATTGTGTTGATGTCTGGTGAACGCAGTAACTGGGTCATTGCAGCAGATTTCAATGCAAGACACCCTACGAGACCACCCATCTCCCATGCTACAGTTAGCAAACTGCTTGCTAAGTTTCGTGAAACTGGTTCAGTGTTGGATTTGCCAAAATGTGGACACATGAAAACTGTCACTAATGAAGAAACATCAGTGGCTGTCCTAGCTTCATTCAGCAAGAGCCCACAGCGTAGCACTCGCCGCATGTCACTGGAGAGTGGCATTAGTCGAACATCCCTTCGGCGGATATTAGCTACTCACAAATGGCACCCTTACAAACTCCAGCTACTGCAGCATCTCAACGAGGATGACCCAGATCGGCGCACTGAATTTGCAGAATGGGCAAAACAAAATTGGAACAGGACCCTCAGTTTACACAGAAGATTTTGTTCAGTGATGAGGCAAACTTTTATGTGAATGGTGAAGTTAACAAACAAAACCACCGCTATTGGTCTGACACTAACCCACATTGGATAGATCCCTCCAAGACTGTTGGAACAAAAAATTGATGGTATGGTGTGGTATATGGGGTACAAAGATAGTGGGGCCATTCTTCATCAATGGAAACCTCAAGGCCACTGGATATGCGAAATTGCTACATGATGATGTGTTTCCCTCTTTATGCACTGAAGCTGGCACGTTCCCTGAGTTTTTCCAGCAAGATGGTGCACCACCACATTATGGGTGTCAGGTCCGAGCATTCCTAGATGAACAGTTTCCTGGAAAGTGGATTGGTCATCATGGGCCAGTTGAATGGCCCCCAAGGTCTCCCGATCTGACCCCCTTAGACTTTTATCTTTGGGGTCATCTGAAGGCAATTGTCTATGCTGTGAAGATACGAGATGTGCAGCACCTGAAACTACGGATACTGGAAGCCTGTGCTAGCATTTCTCCTGCAGTGTTGCTATCAGTGTGTGAAGAGTGGGTAAAGAGGGTTGCATTGACAATCCAACACAATGGGCAGCACATTGAACACATTTTATAAGTGGTCAGAAACTTGTAAATAACTCATGAAAGAATAAAGTTACGTTAAAACCAAGCACACCATTGTTTTTCTTGTGAAATTCCCAATAAGTTTGATGTGTCACATGACCCTCTTCCTATTGAAAAAACAAAAGTTGGATCCAAAATGGCCGACTTCCAAATGGCCACCATGGTCACCACCCATCTTGAAAAGTTTCCCCCCTCACATATACTAATGTGCCTCAAACAGGAAGTTAATATCACCAACCATTCCCATTTTATTAAGGTGCATCCATATAAATGGCCCACCCTGTACATAGTAATACTTAAGTTAATCAAGTAGATGCATTCAGAGATTTTAGCTCATTATAAGAAACTTTATTATTTGAGGTTAATTTAACATAAAATGAATATGGCATGCATTGTAACACCTCACGGAGGGGTGGTGTGGTTCGAACTGGTGTCACAGGTCTGCCCGCTATCTCCTGACTTGACTGCCATATAATGTCTATGCAGTGCATTGCCCCCAGCTGTCCTTCCATGCTGCTCCATGCATTCCCATCTGTCATGTTCACTGCCTAGACATTCACCCCGCCATCGCTTTAATTTAAAAATCATGGTGAAATGGCAATCCTATTGTCAGCACAATCATGTTTTCTTTATTGTCCTTTAGAAACTCTGTGCGATAATCCATGCCAGAATCCTTAAAAAGACTTGCCGGTGGGTTTGCACCCAGACTTTTGAACTTTAGCAGCAGAGAAGTAACTCTGTAACTCTGTCTGATCCTTAAAGTGTTCACAGGTAAGCAATGATTCTGCTAGATGGCATTTCTTTACTTACACTTCTACCGTCTTTAAAATCTGCAGTTTGGTTCCTACAAATATTGCTTTATTTTTTTGTTACATACTGGACAAATTATATTTATTACTTTATAAAACAACAGCACATGTGAAATAACTAGGCCCTCACATATAATATGTTTGCATTTCATAGTATACATAATTAGCAACAGACTAAGACTATTCTGTGTAAGAAAAGCCTGATTGATGGAATACTGCTGAGATGGTCGTCCTTTTGACAGGTTCACCCATTTAGAAGAGGCCTTCTGAAACGCTGTTAGAGTCACCTTTGGGATCTTTGTTACCTCTCTGACCAAAGCCCTTCTTGCCTGGTTACTGAGTTTGGCTGGATTGTCAGCTCTAAGAAAAGTCCAGGGACCTCATGTATAATGCCTTGTGTAGAATTCACACTAAAATATGGTGTACGGACAAAACTACAAAGAATTCTGAATACACAAAAAATTCAGATGCATAAATCTGTGAAAGCAAAGTTCTATGCATTTTCCTTTATAAATCCCAATCAACATGAATTTTAATGTACATGCACGTGACTGTAACCCCACCCTGACTCCTACCAGAATTTACCTATATGAATATGCAAATTAATATACTGTAAATACCCCTTTCCATTCAGTGTTTTGTTAAAAAACAATGGCAAAAGCATGTGTAAAAAAGAAGAATTTCAGTGAATGTGAAATTGAAGTCCTGCTCAGTGAAGTGGAGGCAAGGAAAAACATACTATTTGGTGGCTTAAGAATAAGCTTAAGTGGTATAAGCAAAAGATGGACACTGACGGAGTGGCACAGCATGGCATAGGCAATCAAAAGTTTAAGTTCAGAAAGTCACACAGTGCCCAAAATAAAAAAGAAGTGATCAGATATCAAAGTCAGCATGAAAAGGTAACACAGTGTAAGCAGCAAGGTGTTGCAATTACTGGCAAGACACTTATAACCAGCATTTTACTCATCACCGGCATTTTACTTCTACTAAATATATTCAAATGAACTTGTAACACTGTCTGATTTGGCTGATCATTTGGTGAGTCAGGGTCAGGTTCATTATACTGCATCTCTTAAGGTATGGGCAAGCCATTATTGTGTGCTTCATTATGCGATATGCTAAATGCTTGGACGATGCAACCCACGTTCTGCGGACTACAGAGCAGCACTCCACCAGTCTTATCCAGGCAGCGCCAACAGCCTTTAAGCTGCCCTATAGAATGTTCTACCACTACTATCATTATAACATTGCTCTAGTTCAGTCACTGGGTTGGCAAGCAGGGTGAGAAGGCACGTCTTCAGCGGGTACCCACTGTCTCCTAAGCAAACATGTTATATGGTTACATCATACAGATAACTTACAATTTTTACCAAAGGAGTAATATTAAATGTCTTATCTTACCGAGAAGCCAACTATCACACAAAACACCATTTTGTTTCCAACACTACTATTTCTCATTAGGAATGAATCATGAGTTAATCTAGGTCATCTTGCCACAACACTAATGAGACACATTTTCGTATCACAGATAATTTGTCCATTAATAGAATTGAAATGCTTACTATTTACATAAGCAAATTTATTCTCTGAAGGTACCTTTATAGTAATGCGTGTGCAGGTGGCCGCTGCGATTACATTTGGAAAACTGAACATTGCTGCAGTTTGCGTTTTGATGTTTGCCTGTTCAACCACATTGTAAGGAATTCTTATATACAGTATCTGGGTAACAAGCGGCTAATACCATCCCGTATAGCTGGCATGGTGAGACTCAGTAATGATTAAGAAATACATATCAGTCAGCCAGTCCACGTTGAAAAGCTCCTATGGCTAAAAATCTGAACTTGCAAAGGAACAAATACAAAACAATTCCTCAAAGTCTGCCTTTGTAAAGCTGGCCCCTGTTCAGCACACAACCCTAACAGGTTAGCTCTTACAAATTTAAATCCCCTTAGAAGCCAGTCATCATTATGGGACAAGAAATGATCTCTAGATACGCACTCTCTTCTAATTCTTCCATTTGTGATGTCTACTAACAATGCTAAATAAGCCATGGTAGTTGGAATAGTTTGGCCATACCGTGCATCCTTATATTATTACAGATTGATTAATATTAGGATGTTGTACTGTGTTAGCAATTATGCATGTAATGAAAAGTCAAGTAAAATGACACCAATTTTTTTAGCTAACTGAACAGATTACAATATGCAATCTTTTGAGGCAGCTAAGGCCCCTTCTTCAGTTAAGTTGTACATCTTGATTACTTCTTGCCTGAAGAAGGGGCGTGAGTTGCCTCAAAGCTTACATATTGTAATCTTTTCAGCTAACCAATAAAAGGTATAATTTTGTTTGATTCCCGTTACAGATTGATTGCAATCAAGAGCCTTAAATTTGTAAATAATATGCAATTAATTTTGATGTATTTGATAAAGCCCATGTCATGTATGTGAATCTAAAAACAAGAAAGGGAAACCACACAGAAACAGTAGGACTGCTATGACGTTGGGTGCCATCCGTTTACAAAACTGAGCACAAACGTGTATATGCATGGTCTGAGGCTGCCATGAAAATATCCGCAGTATTACGACAAGTTTCATTTTTATTGATCTCGATGTGAGCTTTTGTGTGTATGCACCATTTATAAATGAGCCCCCTGATGATTCCAAACCTCTTCCACTTAACAACAGTTGAGGTCACTGTGCTCCTGGGAACACCCAAACCTTTAGAAACTGTTTCATACCCTTTCCCTGATCTATGGCTCACCACAATTTTATCGAACAGTCTACAGAGAGTTTACTGAAATTTCTGGCTTGGTTTTTGTCTCAACATGCAGTGTGAATTGTCTGACCGTACTTACATAGCTGTGTGCCTTTCCAAAATATGTCCAATCAATTCAGTTTGCCACAGGCGGACTCTGGTCAAATTCTGGACACTTCTCAAGGATAATTAGAGCAAACTGGATGCACCTGACCACAATCTGAAGTGCCACAGCAAAGGGTTTTTGATTTGTAATAAACTGAGAAATCTTTCAGAAAAACACGTTTTCACTTTGTCATATTATGAGTTATTGAGTGTAGACTGATGAACAAAAATGGAAAACTTATCAATTTAAATTTAAATCTATATCACAGTAAAGTGTGCAGAAAATAAAAAGTCTGAATACTTTTTGAATATGCCCATCCATCATCCAACCTGCTATATCCTAACTACAGGGATCTGCTGGAGCCGATCCCAGGGCACACACACGGATTGCCAATGCACCTAACCTACAGGTCTTTGGACTAAGGGAGGAATCCCATTCAGACAACATGCAAACTCCACACAGGGAAGCAAACCCAGGTCTCCTTACTGTGAGGTAGCAGCACTATCCACTACACCACCATGTCACCCTCTTCTTGAATATGTGCAGTATTTATTTATATGCTCAATGCAGCACAGGTTTTCCTATAAAAAATGTGATTTAAGCAGTAAAACTGAGAATATAAATTTTAGTAATGTCACAACCGTTTGGAAGAGATTTTTTTCTACAATACAAAACCCTAAAACACTAAGTTAAATTTTGTGCCAAACTGAAATACAATGAAATTACAGATTTAAGAAGTGTCAATGAATATTACAATAGCGCCTCACAGTGGTACAGAGAATGGAATATTGAAATAATAACCACAATGATCTAAATTAGTGTTTAACTCTGTTGTGACAGGTTTTTATTAAACGTTAGAGATTTACATTTTTCTCATTTATATAAACTGCAAACACAGTAAGTAAAAAAATTACACGCTGCCCGACAATGGTATTAATAACGAAAGGTTCAATCATTGACCCCAGTCATTCGAATTTATGTTTAACTTTCTTGTGAGCCTTGTTCATTTGTACGTTCATTGCTTACAACATTGAAATTCGTACAAATAGCCTACCCATTATTTCATTTAAAAGAGATCCTTGCCGTGACCCGGATTCGAACCGGGGTTGCTGCGGCCACAACGCAGAGTACTAACCACTATACGATCACGGCGTACCACAACGGATCTAAGACGTAGCTCTTCTGGAGAGCTCTACGGCTACAATAATGTGTAATTTGTATTATGTATTATTATTTGACTGACTAGAGTTATTATTCGATACGTTGTTAAATATTATACTATACAAAGATTTCCGCCTTGACTTAAAAAATAAATATATATTAAACAGGACAAAGTGGTCTTGTGAAACGTTGATGTATTTGTATTCAGCATGAAGACTCCTAGCAGCATACGGCCAGAAAATAGATAATCGATCGGTGAAAGAAGGGGGCCTGAGCTGCCTCGAAAGCTTGTATATTGCAATCTGTTCAGTTAGCCAATACAAGGTGTAATTATGTGTGACTTGTCATTGTATCCATTATGTTTAACATGGTACAACATCCCACTACTAAAAATAAATAAATAAATCAATCAATCATCCAGCCATTCTTTCTTTTTTTAAACCTGTGTTATCCACAGTAGGGTCACAGGAGTCCCGAAGCCTCTTCATGGAAGGTCGCAAGGAAGTAATAATCACTGGAAAATGCGACAGAAAAAAAAGAAAGAAAAAAAAGAAATTACTGTACTTTTACTTAGAAGTTGGCCGTACTTCCCATATGGTCTAGCGGTTAGGATTCCTGGTTTTCACCCAGGCGGCCCGGGTTCGACTCCCGGTATGGGAACGACAAAGTTTTTGTTATTTATAGGTGTGCGTTTATAATATCATCTCTATAATATATGTAGGTCACTCTCCTTCCCAAATCTGTATTTCAAAAAACGGTTGCTTCCAAATAACAGCAATTTTGCTGCATTTATAGCTAGTTTAACTGATGCCTCTACCGCTAGATACAAAGACTAGACCAAATGTACAAAATTTACATTCGACCGGGTCAGCTAGCGTCAAATAGAAGCAATTATACAGTCTTACAGTCTGGAATTCTTTATTTGTACTCTAAAACAAAAAACGCACATTCTTTTTTTCTTCACATATATTCCATCTAGCCTGTAGTAGTAAAAACTAAGCAAACACTGCATTTTCCTCGAAGGAAACTGAGTCGTTTTCCCCTTGACAGTCACCGGCCATTGGCAGCTTTCTCATTGACCCAGGCCGTGTCCTCCGAAAATGAATGTGATAGGTTCACCCCTTATGTCATAATATCTCGATTGGTTGAGAACGACACATGATTATCACTTTTAAAATGTGATTGGCTGAAGTCAAAAAACCTCACTAGCTGAAGAGGAAGTGTAAACATAGCCAGGCATAAGTCATTCATCGTAGTTTTTTTAGGACTGATAAATTTACATGTTGCGCTTGGTGAGAAAAAAATGTATCATGCAGAGTAATAATTAAGTATTTAATTTTACAGGATACTCCAAGCAGGCAAAAATCGTTGTCTTGATTTAAGAGACGTTTTCCAAATGACCGCAACTACAGAGAATACCTCGAGTAGGTTGGATTCGTTGTTGCTGCTCTTGATGGATCAGCTGGAAAGCCTTCAAGAAAAGCGAGGCTCCTTTAATGCGCTAATCGAGCAGGTAAAGACACTGCAATTCCAAATCTGTAATGAAATCTGTTAGGCTTCCGATTATTTAGGCAACCAAAGCCAAATGTATAGTTGCGAGATGGCATCTGTAAACGAGCGAACATATTTCTTCTGCTACAAGAAGGTAAAACTTTTCATAAGGTGTTTCATACAGCATCATTTGTATACAGTCCATCGATTCTGCAATTTAAAAAGGTGCTTTCGAAAGCTAGCCCTGTTTATGTTCACCTGTCTTTAAAATTTTACACTAAATGCTAAACGAAGGTTATGTTTTGTTTCCAGGGCTGGTTCTCCTTGTCAAAAGCTCGTTATTCAATGGGTAACAAATGTGTCTCCGCTCTGCAATATGGACACGAGATGGCGCCACTCGTTTATGTCAAGTCAAGGTGTGTCATGGTTTGGCTTAAACTGAATCAATTACCACTACAGTAGATTGGAATATTTAATGTCCCTTTTCATCTCACATTTAAATAGATTGGAACATTTAATTTCCCATTTTATGTCACTTTTAAATATTACTCTATTGGACTACTTTAACCTGAAATGATAGCATAATGTTTTTGTTTTTTGGAAATTGTGTACAGTATATTTTATGTTTTTTTTTCAGTTCATTAAACAAAGGGCAAATTGAATTTTGCATAGAACGACAAGATCTTAAATTGCCAGAAGAGACACTTCCAGTGGAAGTCATTGGGCCGAAAGAAGAAGGTAAATGCAACATGGTCCGAAACCTGTTTAAACCAATTCAGGATTCCAGAGGGCTGGAGACTATCCTGGCAATACTGGCACAAAGACAGGAACCAGCCCTCACCAGGGTGTCATTCCATCAGGGCTAACTCGCACCCACATTCATATTCTTGTTCACAAAGGACTAATTTGAAATCATCCTTTTTCAGCTATACAGTAAATTCTGTACTTTAGGAAAGCTGTGGCAGTTAAAGGTAAGCACATTTAAGACTGATGCCAGGAAGCAGTTCTTTGCACTTAGGGTTATGGGAAACTGGAGCAAACTATGGAGTCATGCTGTTGAAGGGAATACCTTGACAACTTTCAAAAACTAACTGAATGATTTTTTTGAAAAATTTAGAAATTGGCTAAACAAATGAGCCTGATGAACTCAATGGTTTTGTTTCGAATGTCAGACTTGTGGTCTAATTATTTATCTTCTTCTTAACAGAAAAGGCTAACATTTATTTTTTATACTGATACTAATTTTCTCAACCTTATTTATCTCTTTCTTTGTCATGGAGGACTAATTATGAATTCCTGTATCTTATCAAAACATTTGGTGGATAGTACCGCGTTATAACAGTTAGCCCTAGTTTAATTCCCACTTAGGCAGCCATCTTTGTGGAATTTCCTGTTCTCCTTATGCTCTTCATGGATTTCTTTTGGTGTCTCAGACTGATATTTCAACCTGAGCTAAGTCCTACTTTACATCCATTTATACAACCCGGTACTGAAAAAATGCATTACAAAAGTTAATGGATTGATGGGAAATGCTAATTGTTGTTTAGGTTTAAATTGCATAACTTGTTCCAGGCTTCTTCCTTTTTTTTTTTTTTTTTTGTAGCATTATTTTTCTATATATGTGTGGACCAGAAATGTCTTATGTTTATCACAAGAGGAAAGTGAAACGAATGAATGGCATTTTAATTGCTAGATTAAAGTATTACACATTATTTGTCTCATTCCTGTTTAGTTTTTGCACTCAGGCTCTTATTTATGTCATTTAACTTATTTGTAAATTTAGTGCTTACTTGCTCCTTTGCTTTAATAAAACAAAATGGATTGTACTATATTTATTAAAAAAAAAAATCTGCGTTTGATCCACTTAATACAGTTCAGGGTTATAAGAGCTGGAATATGTGCCAGACATCGATCAGGTCCTAACTTTGTGCCAGTCCACTGTAGTGCACACTTGCACTCTCCCATATAGAGGCATTTTAGAAACTCCCTTTAACTTAACATGTCCATCTTGGAGATGAAGGAGGACAAACTATGTAGGCGTGATATAATCCTCCATCTGAGAGAATCCATAAAACAAGCAACTTCGGCATTAAATTGTTTTTCTGTTCCAGGAAGAAGCTTCTCTTATTTGCTATATTTGTTTCATTTAAAGTAGGGCACAGTACAGAAATCATATGTCAACTGTACATGTCTACATTTTGTCAGTTTTGTATATACTATTGAGCATGAACTACGTAATGAAAATGCTAGTCAAGCATCACTGTAAATGCAATAATAACCTCTCATTTGCCATCTAGGATTCCTGTATATCTGTATTATTTTTAAAGCATCCTAAGCCTGATGCATATGTTTTTGAAATTTTTTAAGTGTATCTCTTATTGTTATTTTATCTTTGTTTAAAGTTCTTCCTTGACTAGTAGACTCACTGTGTAGCATAAACACATCTCAGATCTTTCCAGATTTAGTGTCTTTAGTTTATTTATAATTTTGTTTAAATGCACTGGTATGAGTGAATGTAGGCGTGTTCAAGTCCCCTATCTGGTTTCTGCCCAGTCCACACTGCTGCCAGGATTTTTTTTTTTTTTATGAATTTTATTACAATCCATACAAATCATTCAAGTTTTTACAAAAAAAAAAAATTGATTAAGAACAAATCTGCTGCCAGGATTGACACTACCCCTCCTCATATCTCTGAACATGGTTAAGTGGATTTGAAGATTAATACATTAATGAATGATTGTCAAGATCCTTATAAAGACTTCCATTTCTTTTTAAGTACAGTAAGTATAGTATCAGAATACGTGTTAGTTCTTGCAGCATTAAAAAAGAAAAATCTTAATACTTGTCTGGGAAAAAGCAGTTGAAGTTCAATGTAGTTTTATCTTGCAAGAAAACAAGAGAATCATTGATTTTGAATTCTTCTAAGTAAAAAACCTGAAAATGTGACTTTTTTACAAGTAAAAATCCAATTTTTTATAACTAAGCATTTCACTACAATTTGCTCTGTGTGTGTCATTTTATGTTTGCAAATTGTATGTGAAAAAATAAAATTTGATTTGATTTGTGTTATAATCCCCTTTGACTGAAAAGCTGCCACATTACCTGTGCAGTATATTAAATAGTAATAAACACAGTAGATTCAGACTATGTTAGAATGGATGTGTAAACTTAATCCCTGGCTCAAAATGGCAAGTAAAATTCTATAATTGAAAAAGAAGCAAGATCTGCCTTTTTTATAGTGGTTTTAGAACTCTACTCATAAAGTTACTTTAATAAAATTGGTACAATGTTTTAGCTATCCCAAAAGAGTTGAGTGCATGGAGAGAGAATCCACTGTGAAAAGGGTGTTGATGTAGCACTAGGTGTGCTCTCAAACCCACACCCACATTCACTCATATTGGAGTCAACTTAGCATTCATATGTTTGGGATATGCAAGGGAATCTAATATATCCTGGGAGAAAAAGCCACTAAAATATGTGGAAGGCATGTCTGGGCTGACACTTGAACACAGGACATTAGAGTCAGCAATTTTTTTTTTTTTTTTCTTTTTCGGTTGGCTAGTTACAGTAATTGGTATTTTATACAACAAAATCTCTCCGTTATAGTTGCCAGTTGGACTTGCTTTCTAATGCAGGGGTAGGTGGTGTTGTAAACTGTGCTCTGAGATTTGTGGTGAAAGTGTTCATCTTGATTGGTACAAGGAAGTAAAAATCTCACTGTGCTCTGTAAATGTAACAATAATGATGCTTATAAGTCCATATTAATAGTATATCTCCATAGCATAGTTTAGAGAATACTAGTGTGCTTTGCTTTCAGTTTCTGAAACAACAAGGTGTTTAGTCTTGTCTCTTTTTGTAGAGCTCACTTATTTGCCGAATTCCACAAATGCAGTCTTTCTCTTTTGTCTAACTTCTTGGAAAAGACTTTGTTCCTCCAACTTCTCCATTGCCTAACACAAATGTTCAAATTAAGTCATGTCTGGGCTAATTTTAAAAACAATTGTGCAAACTAGAGCATACATTAATTAGTTTCTCCATACGTTTTGTTAAGACTCTTGCACCATTCATGCGTATGGTTTCCTGAGGTAGCTGGCTGTACTTTAGGTTAGATACTGTACGCCATCCACATATTTACTAGTAGCACAGATTGTGGGAGAAACCCAAGTAAATATGAAAAGAGCATTACAATTATTAATCAGAATAAATATTATACAGTAGTTCCTTTATTAAATCAATATTTAAGTATCACAGTGGAATATGCACTGTATGTTTAGGAAATGCAATTTAATATGCACACATCTATTTTGCAGCATTAAGTCTCATTTGATAAAAGCTGGAAATTCCCATTTTAAACCTCTGGAAAAGAATGATACCAATGATAACACTGGACAATAGTGTTTACATGTTGCATGATTAACTGTTTTTGTTATTTTTTTTTTATTTGTTTTCTGTGTCCTTTTCGGGCAATGTTTATATTGATTTTGGGTTTCTACAACTGAGAATTCATTTTTGTCAGAATTTTATTTTTTTTATTTGTTTATTTCTCTCTCCGTTTAAAAGTGCAATTTTTTTCCCATTATTATGACACCATTTTTGTTAATTTGTGGATTCCACCATTTTTCAGTTTTAGTGTGTACCATTGCAATGGCAATGTTCCCATGAACCTCCAGGAGTATGTGATCTCAGCACTGGAGTACTTTAACTGTAGCATAAAGACTAAATCCAATCTTGGGTAAATCAAAAGAACCTTTTGTCCGTTCCATTTTGTTTTGGTGTTTTTCTGATTATTTAGACTCTCAGCTTTGTTTAACTTTGTCAGATAACTTTGGGGGTTGGCAACAGATTGGTATTGTCTTTTTGGTAAAATAACGTTTGCACAAACTGTTCACCGTGCTTCTTTGTTACCGGTCTTTACCATAAAACATTTCCTCTGTCTTTCTCAGGATAGAACTTAATGGCTGTTGGGCTCAGGTTATTGTAAGTGTCAACTTTGCACTTTTGCCTTAGACTTTCAACAGGTATTAGAGTTTCCTATAGAACTGAAAAGCCATTCTGGTTAAGTGTAATGAGCAATTCTATGTTGGCCTGGTATTAGAGGACACATCCTGCAATGCTCAGATTTTGTTCCTTCTATACAATCACTGCTGCTGAAATAGGCTCTGGTTCCCTGCATCCATAGAGCGAATTATTGGCTGTAACATTGTTATAACTCACCCTCACTAGTAGAATCTGTTTGTTTTTTTTTTGTTTTTTTTTAAACCAGCAGTATTGTAAAGTTCCAGAGCCTATTAGCATTTACTATTTATTACGTAAACTGTTAGACTGTTATGCAGAACAATAAAGGTGTTAGATCTACATTTACAAACCCAACTGTGAGGTATGCTAAAATGAGCATTTTTCATTATATTATCCAAATGTTTGTTAAATATATCACAGAAAATTGTTGTTTTAAGTTACATTTTAATATAAATTTCTGGCTTAGTAATTTCATTTTTAATGTGGGCCATAACAGTGGGATTGCTTAAGTGGCAATAAGCTTGGCACAATTATTTTTCAAATCTTTTAAGTCTGTTTGGGCTGTTGCAATTACAAGCACATGTGGATCAGAAAGAGATTTTTCTTTCTTTGTTTCATTCAGGTGTGAGAAGACGAAAAACAGCTCAGAAGATAGAAGAGAAAAATGATGTTGCACAACCTGAACAAGCACCTCATAGTAATGAAAAGTCAGAGTCAGAAAAGAAGGCCAAAAGTCAGCATCAAGATCCCCTGAGATGGTTTGGCGTTCTTGTGCCTCAGACCCTGAAACAAGCCCAGTCCAGCTTCAAGGAGGGTAAGCCTTAGTAGTTAAAAAGCAAACCAGCATCCTTTGAAACAGTTGAGCATTTTATTATGTGTAGAACATAAATCCTCTAGTCTGATTTGGTGATCGCCAGTGTGTGTTTTACATTGCAGATTTAGTTACTAAATAATTTTGATTACCTGAAATGACAATTTGCTTGGTGTAAAGTTCTACATTTTGTTTTAAATCCTAAGGATGAAATAATAGGTAGGATGATAATCTGTTTTTAAGCAGAATGCAGAGTAGCATTAAATGTCTAAGCATCGCACAAGCTGATTACAAGAACGTTCTTATATAGGATAAATAATACAAGGCTAGGTGGTGTGTTTAAGCATGCTAGTTTTGCAACGGATTAACCAAAATATGCCAAGCTATAACGTATACTGCATTTTATTAACTCAATTTGATCACTTTTTTTTTCATACCAGTATCTCATCTGATGGCAATTATTTGTGGATTAGAACACTGTTTTTTTCACAAAGCCTATAATTATCTTTCTTGGCATGCTTCATTAACATACACAGGCAATTGTAACCTCTTCTGTACTGTAATGTGTATTCATAGCTAAGTGCTAGTTTTAATGTGGCATATTCCACTAGTAAGTATTGTTGCAATCAAATCCAGTAATCACAAATAATTATGAGTTAAGTCTTGAAATTCATCTCCACTCAGAAAGGTTTAATGATAATTTTTAAAAGAAAGATTACTTAAGCGGGAGATATATCATAGATAATGTCTAATCTTGATAGATACAAATCACATGCACATTCAGTGCAACTGACAACTCACAGTGTTTGTGAACACTTTATAATTATCTTTATTCCTAAGAATAAGTTCTGTGGTCAGAAAATGCTCTGAAGAGACTGTGTGCTTGAAGCAGCGGACAGTTGTTATGAAAATATTTTGACTATAAACTACTTTATCAGAGCTGTCTATTACATATTTTCATTCCACGTGTTTCACAACTTCCCAACCTTCTTTATCTCTTTCCTATTCTGTCTTCCTTGTAGTAATAAAATTGGCAGCTGAGATTGCAACTCTGCAGACACAGATAGAAGCCACAAGAGCAGAATTCAGGACGCTGCTTGAACAGAAGCAAAACTTACGGAAGCAAAGAGACATTTAAGAATCTAAAACTGTGCTTCTTAACAAGTTGATTGCAGTTTTTTTACCTTGCAGATTTCTTTTTTGAGAGATGCCAATGAACCCTTGAAGTGCAATAAAATCAGAACTGCTATAATGTGATCTTGTGTTCTTCATAATACCTTTTTTGGCCTGTTCACAGGCAGCTTCACAATAAAAGCCAGCTTCTTTAAATATAGAAAACTAGATGTGGTACCTGGTGTTGGCCAGGTATACTTATATAATGGGCTTAAATAAAGCAAATGTTTGTGTGTTTTGTTTTTAAATTTTGCCCTTTGGTCATTACTGGCTGAAATGCAAGTGTCTGATCTATCACCTACACTACTTGTAGCTCTCTGATAACTATCAATTTCCCTGCTCTTATGAGTTAACTTTGTTGTACATTACTGGATTCCGTAATTGTAGATCCTTGCTGGGTTGGAACCATGTAGACTTTTTCTTTATATTTCCTGCTTTATAATGGTTTCACAAATATTTGTTTAGTCCTATATTAATAAACTGGATGGGTTGTTGAAGAATCGAATCATTGATATGGCATGTAACCCATCAGACTTTTTTCCCCTCTATTGAACCCTACCCACAATGAAAATATTGAAACTCCATAAACTCTGTACAACCTTGTGAAAAAGTAAGTAACATATGTGGACATATCAAGATTAGATCTTAATTTAATCAGTATTTTAATATAAATGTGATTTATTAAGGGAAAAATGAAAATGTGACTTTGCAATAATTTATTTAACAAAAAAATAATATGCCATTTTTGTCTTTGGAAAAAGTAAGCACACAATTGGCTCTAATAGCTATTCCTGCTGCCTTTGGCAGAAACAACCTCAAGTAGACATTTCCTATAATTGTCTATCAGTTTCTGACATCGACTGGGAAAATGGTTTTTCCTCCTTTCTTACATGTGGAAGTCTTTTAGCTATGTGATGTTTGAGAAGTGACTTACATGTACATCCTCTTTCAAACCCCCACTATATCATGTAAAGGGTTTCAGATCCAATTTGGTCACTCCAGAATGCTCCATTTCAGCCATTCCTTGGTGGATTTACTGGTATGCTTGGGGTCATTGTTTCTGGGTCCACATTCAGTCAAGTGTCTGTCTTCTGACAGACAGTCTTGCATTATCCTCACACACCCTCTGGTACAGTGGAAGAATTCATGGTGAGATGATCAGGGCTGGATGCAACAAAGCCTCCCTAAACCATAACATTTCCATCATAGATAACATCAGATTCTTTGTTTTTTTTTACCAAACATGTCTTCTGGTGTTGTGATCAAATAATTCTGTCTTTGCCTTGTCTCTCCAGAACACATTGTTCCAGACATCCTGGTCTTTGCTTAGGTTTTCCTGGGCAAACTTTAGTCCTTCCTTGGTGTTCTTTCTGGACAACAATGGCTTTCTCCTGGTAGATCTCCCATGTAGGTGTAATTTGTAGTGGTAGACTCATGCACTATGACATCAGCAGTAGCAAGAGCTACCTGTAGGTCTTGTGATGAAATTCTGGAGTTCTTAGAGACTTCTTTTAGCATGTTGTGTCTAGCTTTTGGCCAGAAGTTGCTGGGGTGGCCCTGCCAGGACAAGTTGGCAGTTATTTGAAACCTTATCCACTTATAGATGATCTAATAAACAGTGGAATAGCTAATTTCCAATTTGGAGATCTTTTTAAATCCCTTTCCAGACTCCTAGACATCTATAATTTTGTTTCTGATGCTCTCAGAGAGCTCTTTCAAATTAAGCATGGTGATAACACTTCAACACCACGGAACAAATAAAACTAAATTCTAAGGTTTAATTATGATGGGTTCCTCAAAAATCCTCTTTAATAATGTTCTAAGCATTTGCCCCTTATTCTTATACTAGGCATTTGAGGTAGTGGCAAATGTAGTGGTTTGTATGTGGATATGTTTATTTAAATTATACAATGGACTAGAATATTTTAGAATAGAATATTTATAAAAATATTTGATAGCTCTTGCTCTATGTACAAAACAGAGTCCCTGCAACCCTTTCCTCGATATTCTCCTGTGTCTCAACCTTACCCGGCACTTCCTCTGTCGATTGCGTTCTGAGACTGTATCATTTCAAGGGACCCTGTTTGCCTCCTGTCCGCTTTTTGATTACAACCAACGGTAGATGAACCTTCATTACCATCTGTGAAAACATTGCTTGTAATCTTGCAAATACTTTCCCTCTTTTGACAAGTCGGGTTGCACCTCATTAAAAATGTAATAATCCAATGTCAGTCAGTATGGTATTTGCTCTGTTGTTGTTGTTGAAATGCTGCTCCTTTTTTGAAAAAAAATAAATAAATAAAAATGTCACTCTCAGGAACTGAACTTCACGCCCATCCCTAACACTGAGTCACCAAAGTCAGACTGTTGTGTCATTATCCTTATCACTGAGTCACCAAAGCCAAACAGATTGGGTCTAAACCCACACACACAGACAGTATTATTTTATTATACAGTAGATACTATTTAAATAAAGATCAAATCTTTATTTGTCCATATATGTTAAAAAAGAAAAAAACATGGTGTGTATTTAGTTTTTCAAATAACTGTATGGTAAGTTGAATTAAGTATAATATATATATTAAAATTTTTATGAACCTTCATTTAACTTTGGAGTAATGCATGGTTTTTGTGGTGTTGGTCCATCCATTATGACCGCACAATAAAATTTTTGAAACTCCATGAAGCTTGTATTCTAAACTGCATGAACGGTAATCTTAATACAAAATTAAGTTATTCTTCTTTTGGTTGAGTTAATGTACTTATAACTATTTTTGAGTGATGTGTGATTTTTGTGTTAGTCCCCATCACAACACATTGCCACCTCCCCAGCAGTGCCAAACTTAAACATTATGCCAAATTCACCACTATTGACAATTTTAAAATGACCCAACCCTCTTCCACACCACACTCCATCTTACCACGTTTCTTGGTGGATCTAGATTTTATACTGTATTATCATTAATATGCATGCAAAACGTTCATTTTTGGTTCCCCATTACAACTTTCCCAGTTACATTTTTGAAAAGCCATATATATTAGTGTGTGTATATATATATATATATATATATATATATATATATATATATATATATATATATATATATATATATATATATATATATAAACTGCTCAAAAAAATTAAAGGAGCACTTTGAAAACACATCAGATCTCAATGGGAAAAAGAAATCCTCCTGGATATCTATACTGATATAGACTGGGTATTGTGTTAGGAACGAAAGGATGCCACATCGTTTGATGGAAATGAAAATGATCAACCTACAGAGTCCTGAATTCAAAGACGCCCCAAAAATCAGAGTGAAAAATTATGTGGCAGGCTAGTCCATTTTGCCAAAATTTAATTGCAGCAACTCAAAATTGTACGCAGCACTTTGTATGGCCCCTGTGTTCTTGTATACATGCCTGACAACATCGGTGCATGCTTCTAATGAGATGACGGATGGTGTTGTGGGGGATCTCCTCCCAGATCTGGACCAGGGCATCACTGAGCTCCTGGACAGTCTGAGGTGCAACCTGGTGGCATTGGATGGACCAAAACATAATGTCCCAGAGGTGTTCTATTGGATTTAGGTCAGGAAAGTGTGGTGGCCAGTCAATGGTATCAATTCCTTCATCCTCCAGGAACTGCCTGCATACTCTCACCACATGAGGCCAGGAATTGTCGTGCACCAGGAGCCACTGTACCAGCATAGGGTCTGACAATGAGTCCAAGGATTTCATCCTGATACCTAATGGCAGCCAAGGTGCCTTTGTCAAGCCTGTAGCGGTCTGTGTGACCCTCCATGGATATGCCTCTCCAGACAATCATTAACCCACCACCAAACTGCTCATGCTGGATGATGTTACAGGCAGCATAATGTTCTCCATGGCTTCTCCAGACCCTTTCACTTCTGTCACGTGCTCAGGGTGAACCTGCTCTCATCTGTAAAAAGCACAGGGCACCAGTGGTGCATCTGCCAATTCTGGTATTCTATGGCAAATGCCAATCGAGCTGCATGCTACTGGGCAGTGAGCTCAGGGCCCATTAGAGGACATGGGGCCCTTGGGTCACCCTCATGAAGTCTTTCTGGTTGTTTGGTCAGCGACATTCACACCAGTGGCTTGCTGGAGGTCATTTTGTAGGGCTCTGGCGGCAGTGCTCATCCTGTTCCTCCTTGCCCAAAGGAGCAGATACTGGTCCTGCTGATGGGTTATGGACCTTATATGGCCCTCTCCAGCTCTCCTAGAGTAACTGCTTGTCTCCTAGAATCTCCTCCATGCCCTTGAGACTGTGCAGGGAGACACAGCAAACCTTCTGGCAATGACACATATTGATGTGCCATCCTGGAGAAGTTGGACTACCTGTGCAACCTCTGTAGGGTCCAGGTATCGCCTCATGCTACCAGTAGTGACACTGACTGTAGCCAAATGCGAAACTAGTGAAGAAACAGTCAGAAAAAATGAGGAGGGAAAAATGTCAGTGGCCTCCACCTGTTAAACCATTCCTGTTTTGGGGGTCATCTCATTGTTACCCCTCTAGTGCATCTGTTGTTAATTTCATTAACACCACAGCAGCTGAAACTGATTAACAACCCCCTCTGCTACTTAATTGACCAGATTAATATCCCATAAGTTTCATTGACTTTATGCTATACTCTGATTAAAAAGTGATCCTTTAATACTTTTGAGCAGTATATATATAGGTTGGACCACCTCGTCCTACCTTCAAAATGTCTTGAAAATCGGATCAGTCGTTTTTGTATAAGTGTGCGCATACAAACAAAACGAACAGATAAGATGCGATCTGAGGGGTGAAATGCGGTCCCTAGGGTACAAAATGGTACATGACCATTGTGTCGCTCATTGCTAGAAATCTCAGTTTTCAACGCTTGTAAGCAGCAACAACCTAATAGCACTGAAAAGGACAAGCTGTTTCCTAGAAAGGTGTGTTTTTATTTTACGGATAGCCTTTCGTTTTTTTTAAACAATAGGAGACCGATTTTGTGTTCGTTCATACCTTTTGTATGAAATGTTAATTAAATAACATTGTTACGTTCTTACTACTTTTCACAGCCTAATTTCATTCCACCTGAGGACCAAATAGGTCACCATATATTTTTTGTCAGTTGATTGCGTTACAATCAACGTTTGATGCGTTTTACTACTTACTGCAGGGACAGAGTTAACAAGGAAGTATGTTATACTCACTCGTAAAATATGCGATTCTGAGGGGCTTTTGGCAAACCAACGGAAAAGTAGTACCCAAGAAAAAGAAAGTTCCGTATGCACATCGAAAGCTTGATCGTTAATCTCTAAAATTTACAGTATTTGGAAAACTCACATAATACGCGTTGCCTTAATAACAGGGAATAAACATTTCCAAAAGACAATGCCCAGTTTCTTTCCGTTTTATAGACAAAAAGGCCAGTCATAAAAGAGATTTATTAAATTGCCACTATAATCAGTTATCTGCGGTTACGTTTTCAATCACGTATGTTATAATCTGGGTAGTACTTCTTATTAACCTATGTACACATTCCCTTGAAGCATCCAGTAGCTTGGAAAAAAAATTTACCGTTCCCATACCGGGAGTCGAACCCGGGCCGCCTGGGTGAAAACCAGGAATCCTAACCGCTAGACCATATGGGACTTCTTGGCAAAGAAAAAAGCGTGTTTGATTAGCAATTGACATGACATGGTTCTTTTTCTGATGTTATATGTAATGAGAAGTCAAGTAAAATAACACCTTTTATTGGCTAACTAAAAAGATTACAATATGCTAGCTTTCGAGGCAACTCAGGCCCCGTCTTCAGGCAAGATATAACACCCTAGTACTGATATTTTTTGATATTTTGGTTTATTGTATCTAATTATATTTACTTTTTCTTTTGTATCATTTGTTTTTGACTGCAAATTCTGCTGCATCTTTTTACATTTTGTCTTGGTTTATTAATTTCCGTTCTCCTCTTCTTTGCAGTAAAGCCTTACAGAGGCTATGTAACGAATCAGACACAGTCTCGGACACAGTCTCGGCACAACTCAACAATCTACGTAGCACTGTACAGGGTGCGTCAGTCATTCTTCGCACACGCTTAAGGAAAACTCGTTTACTAGAAAAATTCTCCGAATAGTCCAATTTTTCATCGCGTATTTAGTAGAGAAGAAGAGAGCGCGAGTCGTAATCTCTTCTGATTAGTGGTACGAAAATAAAAGTGCTGAGAAAAGCACTCGATTAAAACCCGCGCTTTTGAAAGGACGCTGTTGAATACACCTGTGGATTCGTGTGCATTTAACTTCAGATTGCATGACAGCGAGCTCATCTTCACAGTTTTATTTTAAACTAATGACAAGTTAATATATATTCATTAGCTAATACTGTATATTACAGTATCTACAGTAAGTAATTTATTTCAAGAAAACGATCCTCCTTTAGGATAGTCCTGACTGCCGTGACCCGGATTCGAACCGGGGTTGCTGCGGCCACAACGCAGAGTACTAACCACTATACGATCACGGCAAGCTACTCAGGACCTACACCTACGTTTGGTAATCAAGCAATAACAACAATGGTGTGTATCTAATTTGTGCGTTAATAAAAGTTATGTTCAGTGGCAGAGCTATTTGCACAAATGTACTACATATTTATACCGCTGAAACCGGTCACAATTTCAATCATATTTCAAATGTCTCCCGAACTACTTTTAATCAGGTTACCAGGAGGGGCGGGTACTTTGTTAGCAACGCTGTCGTTCATTGGTTAATCGAGTAGACCAATGGGATCGCTACAAGGAACACGGTAAAAAGGTGGCCGCGTGTTTATAGCGTGAGAGCGTTAATAGAGATGGTGAGTTTCTATGAAGGTTTTTGTTGTCTTTTTTGTTTAAAATAATATTAGATGGTAATATTTGTTCATAGGATTTTTGAGGTACTGCAAAACACTTATAAAGTGAAATGCGTTATGTTATTGTTTAAAATAATCCTCTTGTGTCTTGTTTCGCATATAAAATGTTTCTGTTTTTATGCGATTATTTGAGAAGCAGATATTTTCACAGCTTTAATTTTGTATTAAGTTACAGGAGTGGGCTTCTCTGTGTGCAAGAGTGAACAGTGGTAACGGCAGAAACTGTACACAATACTCATTGATAAGCAGGCTTTAGCTGTATTTCACGTTGTTTTCCATATAAACGTCACTACAGCCACCAGCGCTATCTAGCAATGCATTAACTTGCTGTCGGAATGCTGCGAGCTCGGGATACTTCGGGAGTTTGTTACTTAGAATTGTGTAGTCTATCCACTTTTACCACTGATAGTCACGTAATCTGACATTTTAAAAAGAAGCGAGATTAAGTAATTGCAATCTTTTTGTGTTGACGCTGTCGATACTGACTTAAGCCTCCATTACCAAAGTTTACAGGTATTATAGCCAGAAATGATGCATCCGTAAGATTTCAAGGATTTATCAGTGTACCCGTTGACAATCTTAGGTTGCACTTGGAAAGTGACCAGATGATCAGTATCTTAAGGAAAATAAAGGATGGAATATAGGCATTCATACTCTGCACAGTTCCCCAGTCCCTATAAGGGGTGATGTAATTGAACGACGTGCATTGTGATTTACACATCGTTCAAAATTAAAACTGTCCAGAATGTCAGCGACTAGATACCATCAATAATGCCATCAACGCCAGCCTCACAAATCATATGTTCAGGGACTGTCATAAATTTAGGCCATTCTGGGAAAAACTGTTTCCCTTTCTTCTGATAGTGTTGGATTGACAATTATTCTTAATTAATGTTATTATTCAGAGTAGGCCTGCTTTGCTAATAGTTTGATTTTTTGAGTATTTTTTGATAAATATTGGACTTGTCGAGATTAATGTAAAAAAGTGCAAGAATTTCATTGAAGAATTAAGCTTTATCCCTTGCATGTGGCTATTTTTCCTAACAGTAGTAGAGACACTTGTTTAAAGGGCATAACAGCAATTGTTTTATAGACTGTACGGTAATGCTTGACACTTTCAAGGCAGTTGTTGCAGTCAAAGAATAGAAAGCAGACACCAATGCTGTGTATCAAGAGAAGGTGTCTAGAGTGTCATAAACTGTTTCATATTTCAAATCTCGTAATTTCTTTACAGTATGACATTAAATACCATTCATTCCTATTATCAAAATATATACATACAGCCTCCAGGGTATGAATTGGTTCAATTCTTTCTGACGTTCATAACCCACTTTGAAGTAGAATTTGCCCTGGAAATGTCTGTTAATTGGAAATATTGGCAAAGATTTACAATATAATGTTTTATAAATGTACAGTTAATAAAATGACTGAAGCAATATTACTGCACTCTCAGTTAACATCTAACAAAAATTTGAAATTGCTTATACTGTACTTACTGGATTACTGTTTTCCTTTTTTATGTATTAGTTTAGGTTTTATTTTGAAAACAGTTTTTGGTACACAATCCAAACAAGATCTTTGACACCAGGATGATGCACTGGGCAATTTAGCACAGTTGCATTGTTGGTGCCTGCGAAAAGTCAAAGTGTAGATTTACTTTAATTGTACTTTGTTACTTTAAATCAAAGCTGGACGACGACGACTTGTACATAAATCTTGTAATTGGTTCTTGCTTGATTAGTGCACAAGTGATCAAAATTTGATGCACTGTCATGGTAGCTTTATTTCAGGTGTGCAGTGTGAAATAAACCACATTATGAAGAGCAATATTTGTGAGACACCGTGTTAAATGGCACTAAAAGTCCCTAAGCAAATTAAGCCTCAGGTTGTCAACTGTCGATATGCGGTTTTGTATTTTACAAGGTCTATTAACTCTTAAAAAAAAGTTACAAGCTCTGCTTCTTGGCCAGAATGTTAGCTTTCTGTGGTCCTTTGTACATAGTTAAATTTCAAGAATTTTTTTTACATTTTCCAGACGATTATATCTCTGTTGTAATTTTTAAAAACTGTCTTAATTCTTGTTAAATTCATACTGTACTGTATACATTTTTAGGTTACTTCATAACTTACTGGTGAATGGTTAAAATCGTTGCTTTTATGTGTATACCGTCAACTTGAGCAAAGTCTGACTTGTGTATTGAGGTGCATCCACTTTTCTACAACTAGCTACCAAGGAGTGAGATACAAATCTAATTTGAGGGAAGCTAGTGCCCTATTCTCTTCTTTTCCTTTTTAAAATCTTTCTACCAGGAACATGCCCAATTTAATGATGTACATGGATGTAGTTTAGCAGAAGATATTTCAATTGATCCCTGTAATATTTCCACATGTACTTGTTTAACACATTTCTCATTTTACTTATTTTTTCATATGTAAAATATAAAAATATCAACCACTCTAAATATATTTGTTTCGATATGTCATTTTTGCACATCAAATTCATTTTATCATTAATAAATCATAAGCTAAAATTGCATAACCTCTAGTCAGGTTTGAAAGTTCTAGCGTGTCATCTGCTTTTTTTATAGCAAATTGTTAATTGCTACCTAGCTTGCAAGAGGGTGCTAAAGCAAGGATACCACTAGGGTGGAACATAGAATAATAATAAGTACCTCAAATAAGTACCCAGAGATATGGGAAAGCAACTCTGCGAGCATAAGTGGTCTTTCACTTATATCCAATACAACCTAGTTAGAAACGGTTATCCTTCAGGATGCAACATTATATATGATAAGGGTGCTTTGTGCAGTTTAGACAGTGGAACTTTTTACTAACTTTCAACCTTTTTCTTTATGAAAATGCCCCCTTTGGGCAAGGATATACATATGTTTTATAATTGGTATGTTTTAAAACCTTGGTTGATATATTGCATATTTCTGTCCATTTTACTTTTTCATTTAATAACTAAGCTTACAATCTAAGCCAACCAGCAGAGATCATGTTTGCTTCCAAATAAATCAACTCATTTTATTTCTTTTGCACAGCTGAGGCGAGAAGCTCGACTTCGAAGAGAGTACCTTTACAGAAAGGCTCAGGAGGATAAAAGCCTCTCTATTGAGGAGAAAAAACAGAAGCTCAAGAAGGCTTTAGATGGTAGGAGTTAGCATGTGGTATCAGTAGTGCACAGATTTACTTTTTAAACTATAGCAAATGTTTTGTTGCAATGTTTAATGAGAAAAGTGTATTATTGCTAAAGTTCTTGCCTATCAGCATCTTTTCCATTTTTAAATGGGAATACAGTGCTGCAAGATATAAAGCTGACGTAAAAAAAAAATCCCAAGTATAAGAAATACTTAACTGTTTGTGTAATTGTTTCATTAATTGTAAGATCCAAAAGTACCTAATTATGAAACTGCAGAAAATACAGCATGAGTAGAGTACAGACTTTTGAATAACAACTTGGTGTTACCAGTCTGAAGGAATATCTTGCTTTTTGCTTTTCACTTCAAAGTAGTTCTTAATTATGGAATAATTTATTACATTTAGAACTGGTGTGACCACATAAGTTATGGTTATCATTTATATCTTTTTATTTAGATAAGAGGCCTCATTTGACCTAGCATCATTACTTATGCAAAAGCTAAATTTCTTTTGTGACAGATTTCATTCATTAATGGTTAACGTTTTGTAGTATTCATCCTCACACCACAGTGCTGTAAGCAGCATGTACACTTTATTGAAATGGTTGACTTCAGTTATTTTATAAATGGTTTCGTACAGCCACTTTTCTTGCAAAAATCTTATATAATGTATGTGTCAGAACTGACAATGCAACTTTTTAAAATGTGAATGTGTCTTAGTACGATATAGACATACATGGATTGCAGACTGTCAAGCAGTTTTCCATTTTTTTTTCAGAGAATCACCTGATCCCAACAGAAGTTCGGAAAGATGCTATTGCGCTTCAGAAATGTATTGAATATGATGATGAAGGGGGTGAAGGTATGTGTTACTAATCTTCCTTTTCATGCTTTTCTTTGTAAGATTTCCTGTTGATGTTTCAGAATTTGTAGACTTGGATGGAAATTTAATATTTTATATTAATCATAGTACTCTGTTTAGTGTAACTTGCATTAGTTAAGTGTTTGTTTTTTAAATAATTTTAACATGCATTGATATAATTTAAAATCTCTCATGATAAATATTTCCATAGTTCCTATAACTTATATTTAAGGATTTTAATATTAACTTGTAGTTCACATTAAAGATACAGTGTAGTAAAGTACTATGTTCCCATCCCTTTTAAAACTTTTAAATTCAGTTTAAAAATAGTTGTTTTGCGTACATAAATATTAGTTTAACATACTGAATATATACAGTAAGCTAACCTTTCTGAACCATCTTAATCATGTTTTCAGATAGTTTTTTTTGTGTGTGTGTACATACTAATAGTAATTAAGGCTTCTGACAGCCATTTAATTTTTCTCATGAAAGGATGACAGTGATTATCATTAGACTTCATTTAGGAGCATTGAAATAAGGAATACTAATAATGTACTTATGAACTTGAGTGATCTTACAAGGTAAATAATTGTGTAGGCGAAAGTCAGACGTAAACAAACAGATCCAAGGCAGATGGAGATGATATGGTTTAGATATCTTAAGAAACTTAATATGTCAGTTCAGGGAGTGGATATAGATATGGTACACTACTACAGATACTTTGTGTATACTTTCTGGTTCAGCAACATGGAGGAACTTTATAAGAAAGGGCAGAGCAGACTCTTATCTGATGAGACTGTATTCCTTTAATGTGGGTAGTGACACCATTTGCATCCCTCTGATAGGCAGTGCGATTTTCTGTACTAGAGTGTACTAGGTTGGTAAAGTCACTTCAAGAAGTCTATCAAATCAGTAGGCAGGCTTAATTATTGGACACTCTTGTAACCTGCTGGAGGTAGGTAGTTGAGGTGAGAACAAAGACAAAACTGATGTCTATTATGAACAATGCTACACATCCTTTCTTTCTTCCATACTATCATTAAGCATTTTAGTACATCCTCTCATGTTTAGCAAAACCAGAAGTATTTCTTCCTTTTTGTAATTCTTCTGTGTGTTTGAGGAAAGTTGTTGCTATTTTTGTTTGTTATATTTGTTTTTGTTTAGCTTTTCTTTAAGATAATTCTCCCCTTGGAACAAATAGTGCCTTTTATCTGTCTGTGTACTGGGCACTACTTTGAGTGTTTCTGAAATGGAGAAGCTGAATGCCTTGAATAGTTGATCATTTTACTAAATTGCTATACTTTAATAACAAGTAGTATATGCTTGAGAGTTGTAGTTGATGCTTCTTAGGGACTAGAGTGTTTACACTTGTATTCAATAAGTTCATGGAAACTGATCATTTCCTTCTTGTGGATACAAAATTTAACCTGATCAATTGTAATATAGAGGCAAACCATTCTTAAAGTTAGCCGGAGGGGTATTATTATGGCCTGAATTGCTATGGATTCACACCATGAAAAATCATGATTCGAATATTTGCACTGTGGTGAAATGATGTTGTTGATCTCTGGCTAAGAAGCAAGTGCTTTGTAGCATGGTTGCTTTTCTGGTAATGTCAGCTGATTCCTGTCTGTGTCAGTCCCCACTGTTACACACCACCCATCCACAGAATAAATCCAACCCTTATCACCAAATGAATGCCTGTGGTCTAAGCCACTTGAGTTATTAATAACGGACATTGTCAACAAATCGTTTCCAAAGAAGATGAGCTCAACCCATCTATAGTAAATCCATTAGAAATGTCAAAATTCACGAATTATACTGTGTTTACACTTAAAACTTTAAGAATTTAAATCACTTGTAAGGATATAGCTTAAGAATGTGTATTTTGGAATTGGTATTGTGTTGCAGCCAGCAAGCTTTTGTTAAGCATAGTAGCTCACTATTTGCATTAGAAAAACACCTTTATAAAGAAGATTTTCCCTCACTGTTGTGTAAACAGGTTTGTTAACTAAGAGACATGTTTGTTTTACTTGTTAACTTGTTAATCATGTTAACCTTGTATCTTTTTGATAAACATCTTCACATTTTTAATTAAGTCCAGCATTATATTTATGCCATATGTATTATGGATAAATGTTTTATGTACTTGTTTGTTTTATTAGTTTGAAAAGTATATATTTTAAGGGAAGTTTATAGTCGCTGAACAATAAGCCTACATAATTTAGTTAATAAAATGAACAGATAACACGTGGTCTGGAGTTTAATTGTAAACACTGTAAAGTATTAGTATTATCTGATTAATTACGGACTTCAGTCTTTCATCTTGCTTGAAGAAGGGGCCTGAGTTGCCTTTAAAGCTTCTATATTGTAATCTTTCTTGTTAGCCAATAAAAGGTGTAATTTTGATTTGCTTCCCACTACATCCATAATGGCTAATAAGGTACAACACCTTAGTACTATCACTTACTTGACACATGACAAAAGCTATTGAGTTAATGAGCTAAATGAGGCCACTCCACCTGGGTATATTTATGTTGTAAAAAGTATAACCAATGAATATCTATCAAGTATTTGGTTCTAAAACGGATAACAAAATCTGGTTCTTTACTACTTCTTGTTCTTTATTGTCCCTCAAAATGTTTAAAGTGATCCAACTGAATGACTCTCTGTCATGTTCTTTTCTGTAGGAAGTCTTTGTTATTGTTGATTTTAAATTTGCATTGATACTCCTGATTATAAGTTTGTTTTATTTGTTCCTTGCCACCTTCTAGCATTATTTATCTTGTTGGTTTGGAAATTTTCTAATTCAGAATGTTGCATTTCATCTATTAATCTGTTATTGGGTATTTGATGTTTGACTTTAGATTGTATCCAGAGCTATTTGTTTAATTTTTGTTAATGTTTGTATTTCTCTTGTATCCTTTTGAATATTTGTGAAACACTTAGAACATGTAAAAGGTACTATATAACTATAAAATGCATTATTTTTATATGTGAAAATACTACGTTTTAATCTAGGATATTAAGTCTTCATTGTTAGTACTGTGGTTCTGAAATAGTTGTTGTCAGCCATTACAAACATTGTCTTTCCACACAGTTTTCAAAACAATGCATGATGTCAGTATTTTCTGAGTTCCAGTTGTTAGTGGAATGATGTATCCAAGGAAAGTTATCACTGTAGTCTAAAAAGATCATTGTCTAATTACAATGTAAGCTTATAGTTAAATTAAATTGCTACAACTGTCTCTCTGATCTTATTTTTAGGAGTTAGTTCCCACATAGATGATGAGTACAAATGGGCTGGAGTAGAGGACCCAAAAATCATGATAACCACATCTCGAGAACCCAGCTCTCGGTTAAAGATGTTTGCTAAGGTCTGTGGATTTTTTCTTTTTTCACACCAAATTGTTTTTAAGCATTTATTTTTAAACTCTTTAAGCCGTATCACTCTACTTCATTCTACACACCTTTTCTGGACATAAAAGGTTGCTTCTTGAAGTGGTATAACATAATGTCACAAAAGTAAAGGTAGGTGAGAGAGTTTTTTGTTTATTTATTGGGTAAGTTAGTATAAATTGAGGTAAAATATGAGCTAATGCTAGAAGAGTATCATACTATTTTAAATAAAAAGGATCTGTATAAGTATTTATTCAATTTCATTTTCAGAATTGGTCAATATTGATCAATAAATTTAAACACTGCAGTCAACTGTGACAATACTCATAATTTATTATACAGGAAAATAAATACTGTGTCACATATGAACTCCTTTAGCAACCCTAGTAGCTAATGCTGCATGCAGGGGCTTCTCATTCCTAGTGTTGGGCTAATATTCTGTTTATTGATAATTTCAGTTGAACTGGCATGGTCTTTTTTTTTTTTTTTTGTCTGCATCAGGTTTTCTGTCATAATAATACCAGTTGTCACTCCTGTCTCTAAGGGGTTGCAGGTTAGGTTAATTTCAACTCTAAATTGCCCCATGCGAGTGGGCACTGCAGTAGACTGGCACCCTGTCCAGGGTTGGTTTCTGCTTTCTGTGTGAACCTGATTTGGAATAAGTGGGTCTGATAATGTCATGTTAAATCAGAAGCACTGCTCAAGCATGCTAAATTAAGGCTAATGTCTCCACGCTGATGAAAGATTTTTTATTATTTTTGTAATGATTGGTGGTAGTTCTACCAGCAGTGTAGACTTCATCAACCTATGGATCTCAGCACACTGCTTTGCTATAATGCTCAACATTTCTATTGATTTTTTTATTATAGTGAAAAATTTATTAGAAATTATTTGTGAGTGTCCCTAGCACAGTAGATGTGGGTCGTGCATCAGCATAACTTTCACAAGCACTGTTTATCTGAGCACAGCTGTTACAGTTTACTGAATGTCATTTGTGTTTTCCTGATGTTTGGCTTTGGTACACATTCTTATCATTCATTTATTGTGGGTATTCATTATTCTTTGAGTTGGTACTTAATTAGTGTTGCACACAATGTATCTCAATTGAGTAAGAACTATGTTTTGATGTTACCAGTGACCAAAGTAACCTTGCATGATAACCTCTTTGCCTTTAGCAAGCATCCAGTATTAAACTACTTTTCTTCAGGATAGGTACTGGTAAGGAATGGGGCAAAGCCAGTGTTGAGCAGTATTTTCAGTGTAAAGTGGCATTTAATTCTCTGTTACAGATTTTGTCCATCTAATCATAGGCTCCTGGTATGTAGTTTTTGTTTAATCAACATCAGGAGAGTTTTAGACAGTTCTGAAGAACTTTCCAATCTGCAGCACATGGTTTCTCTTCTGATCTTTCAAAAGTATGAATATGTGCCTTTTGAATTGTGTATGATTTACATAATGCATTTAAAATGAAATTGTCTAATAAAAAAAAGCTTGAATGTTGTAATCCTTTTAGTTAGCCAATAAAAGGTGTCATTTTGCTTGGCTTTTCTCTGTTTAATCAAGATATTTTAAACATAAGGGTTTTACATGAGTATTGGAGGAATTTTTAAATGAATAGTTTAGTTGACAGACTTGTGGAAGGAAAACCATACTGAGAGTTTTTTCTTGCATTACTGGTGGAATGGTTTATAAAATACATAGAGTTAAATATATAAACAGAAAAAACATTTTATATAATTTTAAAGTGTTTATGCTGAATCACCATCTTTAAAGTACTGATAGAAATATCTGATTCATTGTTGGAGTGTCTAAAGTCGATGTCACATTAAGAGACTTCTAGTCATAGGGTGTGCCAGATTTGCCGATCTCATTGCTTGACCATGTCAATTTAAATGACTAAAAATAGCTGGCCGTGTCATATTTACAGACTGAGTTGCTGGCCTTCTAGCATAGTTGTAGTTGTCTCTTTTTCTGTCAGCCAAAAGCAAGCTGCCTGATGGAGCCAGGTACAAAGGGTTAATATTTATGGCAAGTTTAGTTGCATTTTCTGCATTTTTTTTCTCTTCTCTCCCCTCCTCTATCTCCTCCCTGTTCTCCTGTGGTACATAAACACACAAAATTGTACAGAAAAGAGCCACACAAATAGACAAACATCAAACCTGTTTGATTTTACCTGAGTAAGTCACAGACAAGTTGGTCTAAATTGGCAGATAATGTCACATAAGGTGAATGACTTCATGGGAGCATACTGCCAACTGCCTTTGACTCACTAAATTTATATAGATGAGGGCTATGACTGAAAATTGCTGGACAAGGTGTACAGTGTGTCTTAGCCTTAAGCAGTTTTTACCTTCAAGAAAAAGCATTCATTACTTATTCCTCACATTTCAACATGCTATTTAGAGGTTTCATATCCTGAATAGTTTACAATAACACCTGTTTTTTTTTTTTTTGTTTTTTTTATAATATAATATTTTTGTGGTTTCATCTGACCAGGAAGTGAAGCTGATTTTTCCCAATTCTCAGCGTATGAACAGAGGAAAACATGAAGTAGGAGCTTTGGTGCAGGCTTGTAAAGCTAATGATGTTACAGACCTAATCATCATGCATGAACATAGGGGACAACCAGGTAAGTGACTAAGTGTATGTATGCTCACAAAGCTGTGATACTTTAAATACTGTTACAGAAATCATGCTTTGAGTAAATTATAAGAACCGCATTTTTCTTTGTCTAGGTCTAGTATATTTTATAACAATATTAGAATGTCACAAGGTATTTATTAATTTTGTTGCGTTTCTCTAAAGGAAAAATTGTTTTTCCTAATGAGACATTAATGTGTTTGTTACCAGCAGCTTTAAACCTTCAAGTTACAGCCCAGTGTTCAGTTACAGACTTTTATCTTAGAAGATTTATGATAAAATGTTTTAAACTGTGATCAGTTCAAGAATACATTATCATTTTTCTTTAAGAACAAGACTTATACTCTATCATTTGTGCATTATACAGTAAAAGAACATGCCAACATATATCGAATGAGTGCTGACCTTCTAGCACAGTTATTCGTGCCTTTTATTTTCTGGCAGCCAGTAGCAAGCTGCCTGATGGAACCAGCACTGGGTTAACATCTTTGGCACTTTCATCTGCAGCCTCTGCCTTTTTTTGTTTTTATTTTCTTCTTTTGCCATTCTCCTGTGGTATATAAACATGCAAAATCTGAAAAATAAGCTTATCTGTTTGTGAGGTCCAAAACATCTGTGTTCCTTATTCCTTGTCACTGCATTCTATGCATTGTACTTCTGGTTGAGCATTCATTGGTTAGCAGCTCTCATGCATACAGAGCCTGCCCCTACAACTAAAGACAAAAATCAAACCTGTTAATTTTATCTGAGCAAGTCACAGACTAGTTTATATAGGTTGCTGGATTTGTCACACAGTTGGGAAAACTAACAGTCAGCTTCTGGTTGCCAAAGCATAAAATATGGTTGCCATTTTAACAGCATATAGTTGGATTAATTAAGAGACTATTCTGTGCAATTATATGTTAGTTTAATAATGAAACCATAAAAGAATGTTTGAAACCTGTATTAACCAAATCTAATTTTTTTAGTATGTTTGTTTTACCTGCATTTCGGTGTCAGAATGGCAGAACGCGATTACTGGTACACCAAACACTTCCAGTAGAGCAGTTATGTTCATCCAAAATTAATCAGCAAATCACTGTTTGCTTGCTCATCCATTCTGTCATATAAATTTTGGTCTTCATGCACCATATGCATGATTATTTTCAGAATAGCAAGTTGCAAATGAATTATTCTCCATATACATAAAGTGCAAGTAATATGATTTCAGCTTGCAGTCTGTTTTATAATCTACCTTTCTTTCTTGTAATACTATCCATCCATTATCCAACTCGCTATGTCCTAACTATAGAGTCACGGGGGATCTGCTGGAGCCTATGTATTAGAAAATTAAAAACACTCTCCTTAAACAAGCGTAAACTACCTGAATGACTTCAGTCATGCATTCTTAAACCCAATAAAATGAAAATGTTTTCCTACTTCTGACAGTGTTCTGCTGTCTTAAATGCATAAAGACCCAGGTCACAATATCATATGCAACTGTTTTAAGGAATTATTTTATACATATGTACACATTCTCTATAGCAAATGTCATAAATGAAAGCATGTAACAATCCTCATTATTCAATTTAAATTAAATCTAACGCAATGAAACTGAGTGATACCAATTGAAATTGCATTACTGTCAAGTACTTTTTGACAAAAAAGCATGTCAGGTTTATGCCTAACAGTCTTTCTTTTCTCACTGAGTAAATGAAAAGCTGCACTAAACAATCTTTTTTGTCTCTACACTCTTACAATGGGGAAGAAAAGTCCCTTATTGGTCCATCTGTACACTGTGGGTTGTGACAGGTGGGTTTAGTGTTGTTATGCTACAGAACTGCTCTGAATGCTAAAACTCCTCCGAACTCCCCACAGTGTCTCAGAGTGAATGCTGTCATCTCTGCCCACACATCTTCTGTTTTACAGTTCTACAATATTCAGGATAATTGCTCTTACCTGTTCCTTTATTTGGTTTCTAAAGTATCCTTGTATCTTTTGTTCAAATAAAAAGAAAAGTAATTATTACTGATAAATTATATTGAAGTTTAATGAATTTCATTAACAGTGCAGTACTGTTTTTGAAGCAGCCAAACAAAGTGAACAAAGGTGTCAAAAGTGTGCTGTTTTTACTTGTATGTAATGAAACTTGTTTAAAGTCCGTGTTTTGTGCTGTGTGTTGTAATCTGGAATATGAAATTTATAGTGGCCAAACGTCTTTCCTTTAGTTCCATCACAGCTGACATTTTCCTGACAAATGTTGCATTTAGTATAACATTAGTCTTTCACACAATTTAGCACAGCAGTCATACGGTAGCATCTGTAGGTTCTGTTTCTCATGTTTCTTCTGCGGATTCATACTTGGATCACTACAGTTATATGAGAGAGACACAGAGTTAAAGGAGACTTAACATCACATTTAAGTGTGAAACCGTTTTGCACACCCTTTTCATGGCAGCCAGCTGTGACACCATTTTTTAAGTTGCTTTACTCACATAAAGGAAAGACAGGAAGTGTGACATGCGTGCATGCAACTTACATTTTATTTTAAAGATAAAACTGACTATCAAATTTTTAGGTATTTTCCAATCTGTCTATTTGCACATAATGAGCAAAAACTGATCAGTTCTGTTCTACTGCTGAAAAACCAGGGCATCAATACAGTGGTGCTCAATAATTAATTGAATGGCCAAGAACTGATTTCCAGATGCCCCAGCCTGATAAACGTTAATTTTGAGACCTGAGTCAACATTTGATATTATTGGATTAGAGTTGTGCAACTCCTTTGTTTAAGTTTTATTGAATTTCAAAACAAACAAATAAAGTGAGGTTGATCAGTGTAACAACACTCATGCACATTCTCATGTCCATAGCAAAAATGTGAGGAAACTGTTCTATTTTTCATTTAATTTTCCATTCTGTTTTGGAATGACTGCATACAGTTAAAGAACTGTTCAAAACATCTAGAAATATTTGCCTTGCCATAGATGAGTCAACAGACATATGCAAGTTTTGCAAAGAGAATTACTTCATATGAATTGAGTCATTCTAAAAGATACAGCATATCTTTGCTTTCTCTGTCTAAGTAATAATTTAGTGCATTGTTTTTTTATGAATAAATGTCAACCAAATAAATCTAATATGAATCCAGTGTCTTGTTAGATTAATAATTTTCAACATCAATTTCTAACTGTACTGGTATTCCGTCAGACTTTTGTGAGGACAAAAAAAAATTTTTTTGGTAATGTTGCATGCATTTCTGTATATAAATTGTAAAATAGATAATTGTCATGATTTATGTAGACCAAGATCTCAGCCATGGACTGCAGAATTGATGGCCATAGCAGTTTGACAGAACTGGGAGCTTGTGATGAAAAAGATGAAACCAGCTGTACTGTGAAAAAAAATGTTTCGAGTGAAAAATATTCTTTGTAAAGTGAATACAGTTTACATATGAGGGAATACTGTATGTAATAAAACAACTGGCCATAACTCCTGTTTGTTAATGAGAACATCTGAGCAATTTGTCTCACATTTACATCATTACTGAATATCTTTATGGCCTTCTATAATTTAAAACAAAAAAGTATAGTTTTCTGTGTCTTTTGTAAGAAAAACATAAAAATAATAACGCATACATTAAAACTCTAGGTAAAGGACAAGATTTTATTTTGTTGGAGGCTAGAGAGAACCATATCATGTAGAAAGTGAAATATACAATGCATTGAATTTTATTTTTGTTATTCCTTTTTAGATGGAATGATAGTCTGCCATCTACCATTTGGTCCCACTGCATATTTTACTCTGTATAATGTAGTAATGAGGCATGATATTCCTGATATTGGAACTATGTCAGAGGCATATCCACATCTTATCTTCCACAATTTTACATCTCGCCTCGGTCGAAGGGTAAGTTACAGAAGAAATGATCTCTTAAATTAAAAAAGGCAATTTTAAGCTCAAGGCTGTGAATTTTAAATTGTATAGGTTTATATCACACCTTTGTTTGTTGCATTATGCATAAACAAATGCAGTAACCTTCCTTCACCACAATTGTGATGTAGGTATTATGTATATATGTATTTTTATATTTCACATTTGAAGCGGTTTTAAACAGTAATAACAATTAAATGCTACATCTGTATGCAGTAAATAAAACTGAATTGGCATTTGTTTGTATGTTTGCTCCAGTAGGCTATGTGACATCTTAATGCTACACTGGTGGGGCAGCTCAGGGTTGAATGAGTGTCTTACCATAGCATGGTTTTTTATTTTATTGTTCTGTGTACGGCCCCAAATTATAATAAATATGGTCCCACGTAATGCTACATGAACACTGACAAAAACAGAATGAAAATTTTTGATTTAAAAAAAAAAAAAAGAAAAAGCCATATCATCTGCTTTCAAGACAAGTATGTTCATCATTACACTAACCAGTGCAAATTGTCCAGTGCTTTTTTGTGTCATATTTGAAGCTGTATGTAGAATTTTCAATTTAAATTGCTATTTAAGAAAAGTCAACTTAATATTTAGTCCATGCAAAGTCAAATACATGTAGTAAAATAAATGTGGTAGTTGTTGAATTTATGTTAAGTAACTGTTGGTTGTAGGTGGCCCACCATATCTTTGACTTTGGAAAACTGGTTCTTGTTTTTACTCAGTTGGTTAATATTTTTTTTTTTTAAATATATAAACACTCCATTGGGCTGGAGTACTATATCTAGTACCGTTTGCTTCTGCTGCTCTTTCACATTAACATAAGTATTAAAAAAGGTGAGCTAGATGTATTTTAAATGTAAAAAATAAATATTTATCAAAAAAGTACTATAAAGTACTCTAAACATCTCCAGAAACGGAGGATGGCACAAAAACATCTTCAGAGATGTTCCAGCTTAAAGTTGACAAAGTAACTACCTGTACCTGTCATCAACTGTAAATTCCAAAAGTGATTTATTTTTATTAAGTCTTTTAAAAGACATGCATATTTGGCATCTCTCTTTTTTTATTTCAGGTGTCTGGCATCTTGAAGTATCTTTTTCCAGTTCCTAAAGATGAAAGCAGACGGGTTATTACATTTGGAAATCAGGATGATTTCATCTCTTTCAGGTGAGGACAGAAAAAACTGGAGTCACTGGCTAGTTTCATTCTATAATTTAGCTTACTGGTGCCATCCATTAATTGTACATTGTAAGTTTTAAAAATAGATTAACACCTTTGCAAAATAGTCCAAAAGCACACTGTAAACATTAAAAATACAAACTTCCACAGTAATGTTTCATTTTATGTATTTTTTTTTTGATAAGCTAGACATTTTAATAGGTTTTCTTGCTGCTTTTTCTGTTTGACATTTGTCAAAAAGTTTTGTTAGGTACAGTACTATGTCATTTTTTGCTGTTACTGATTTTATTTTTTTATTCAATTAAAGCACAGAACTAAATTATTAAAATACATTAAAATATATTCAGTTGAAAGTTTGAGTACACCCAATGAATTGCTTTTTCTTTAACATACAGGGACATATCAGGATCTTCATTTAAACAGTGTCTTTAGGTAAATGTGATGTTATTGGGTGGAAGATTGAAATTTGGCTTTGCAATAATTTACTCAATGGTAAATAAACAGATATGCCTACTTTTTCCAACAGATGGAAATGGCATATCTTTGGCTGTAATAGCTGGTATTGCCCCCTTTTACAGAAATATCCTCAAGTAGCTGTTTCCTATAACTTCCTAGTAGTCTGCGACATTAACTGGAAGAAAGGTTTTTCCCACTCCTCTATGTAGAATTCTTAAGTATGTGATGCTTGAGGAGTGTCTTGTTGTATATAGCTCATATTGCATCCTTCCCACAGCATTTTGATGGCATTCAGATTTTAGCCTTGAATTGTCAAAATTTCATTTATTTTTATTTATTTTTTTTTTTTTTCAGCCATTACTTTGTGGATTTACTGGTGTGTTTCGGTCTTTATCATGTACCAGGGTCCACTTTTGGTTAAACTACAGTCTTCTGGTGGTATCACATTGTCCTCACACACCCTCTGGTAGAATGAATAATTCATAGCAGATTCTTTTATGGTGAGCAGCCCAGACCCTGATGCAGCAAAGCATCCCCAAATAACTTTTCCACCACAATGGCTTCTCCTGATATTCTTACAGGAGAGCAAAGGATACTTCCTGGCATAACTCCCTTATACAGTAGATGTAATTTTTGCAGCCTCTTTCTAATAGTAAACTAAAGCACTTTAACATCAGTAGTAGCAAGGGCTAACTGTAGGGTTTTTTTTATGAAATTCTGGGGTTCTTAGAAACTTCTTTCCACATCTTGTGTTCGTTCTACTCTCGGGCTGAACTTGTGGCCTGGCCTAAACAAGTTTACAGTTGTTTAAATTCTTCTCCACTTTTATATCATCTTTCAGACAATGGAATGGTTGATTTCTAATATTTGGAGATCTTTTTAAATATCTTTCCAGACCGATAGGCTTCTATAACATTCTTTCTGAAAGCCTTAAGAAAGGTCTTTAGACCTAGATGTGGAGGTAACGCATATATTCGACAAAAAAGAGAGAACCATGCCAAATGTCTTGAAGTTTAAATAAGACCTAGTCTATCAAGAGCATATCTAAATACAGTGGTACCTTGGTATACATCCTTAATCTGTTCCAGATCCTTTGACTTTTACCAAACAGGACGTATACCAAACACATTTTTCCCATAAGAAATAAAGGGAAAATGATTAATCCATTCCCATGAAAAAAGATTCTATTGTTATTGGCATATTATACATTGGAGCTGCATAAAATAATTTAAACACTGCTTAAGACTAAAATACATAAATACAAAAGCAATTAGATGAAATAAATGAAAATTTAACCTCACTTTTTAATAACGTCTTTGTTTTTCACAATTGTAGATACCGTCGTTCTCGGCATACAGTATGCAGCAGCCATGTTCCGGATATGCATGCCACCTTCATACTTTTCAACAATCAATTCAAATTTACTCGAAAAAACACAAAATCATGTGAAAATTCAGAGTTATAGCACGGGTTGTTTACTGAATGCTAGCAACTGGTGTACTGATGCTCGTAGGCAGTCATGGCTTTGTCTTGAGAGAGGTAAACAAGGGTAGCGCACGGTGTTCTAGCACGCGAGTCATATTCCAAACAAAGGTCGGTATACCAAGCTAAATTTTTCACATCCAAACACGACGTATACCAAGTTGGACTTATTCCAAAGTGGACTTATACCAAGGTACCACTGTATGTTCTAATCATTTGAACTGGATTCATGTTTTAGGTATTTGAGGTAGTAATAAAGATAGAGGTGTTCTTACTTTTTTCACGTGCAAAATTTCCATATATGTTTGCTTAAATTATATTGTGGACTATAAAATGTCAATGTGGAATGATGTTTGATATATTGTATCACTTTTAGCTATAGATACTGTTTAAATGAAAATCAAATCTTGATATGTCAACATATTTTATAAAAGTAAAAATATTTAATGGAGTATACTGTAGATTTGGAACGAGGGATAATCAGCTGTTACAAATGTTCATTTTACGTAAACTTCAAAACTGAATGGTAATGTGAAATTTAGTCTTTTTTTTTATTCTGTGACCATTTAATTTGTGTAATGATTACACTGTTTTCAAAGGTTATATTTGTAACCGTACATGGTCAAGTACAAATGAATATTTACGTTTCTAACGATCACTAAGAAGTCTCCTACCTAGACTTTAATTGTAGTACTATATTTGGTTTATTTAATATTTTATTGAGGTGTCAATTTTATATATTCTATGTGTAATACTAGGAATCAATGCTGTTCAACAAAATCATTATAAAATAGTTTATAGTTAAATTTAATATTTGAGAAACAAAAGCAATGAACTCTCTTTGCTTAAATAAACAAAAATGTACTGGTTTATAGTTCTTTTGCATGAAAAGACAGTAGATAACTTCTGTACTTTAGTATGTTTTTTGCATACATTTTCTACACTAATATACTGTGTCATAGCACAGCTTTTAATCATTAATTATATAATTATTTAAAGCACTTCCTCAAACTAACTTCCCAAACCTTCTGTGCCTCCATGAATCTCAAAATATATATGCTATTGGGTCCAATAAGCAGTGATCTTAATAGGATATGTAGCTATGAAGGGCATGGTTATTAACTCTCATGGATAGAGTCAGCAGTATTGTTGCCGCCAACATTGGCCCCTTTGGCATGTGCAGACTATCCCGGGAATTTGCTGGTAAATTGCCAAGCTGAAGGCATGTATAAACAAAGCTTGGGGTTGATTCAGCCTAGCAGTTTCACTGATGAAGACCTAGTATTATCCTAAGACGCTAAACAGGTCTGCTTCTATGTGAACGAAGACATAATATTGTCAGTCTGACATGCAAAAGAAAAAATAACACATGTTAAAGTAGCTAGGGGTTTATGACAACCCTAGTCTCTTTCATAAACCATGAAAGTTTGAATAGATTTTTAAAAATGTCTGGAAATTGGAATGATTCTGAAATAAGTGTGTTGCTTGTAATCAAAACTGAGGAAACTATTAAAACCTCGTTTTACCAGACTGCTTGCTGATTTCTATGTCTGTAAACTGTGAGGCAGCAGGTGGATCAATGAAATGGATAGCAAAAGGTGCAGGCCTTTGACCCTGAAGATACAGACACACTTGTTTTAAGATCAATTATCTTTGTTTCCCAACCTTTGAATTATTTGTCGTGCATTTTATCAATAGAAGTACACTGTATAAAACATTGTATGGCAAATAGTAATTCTAGCTCATGGTCCTTTCTTTTCATTAGTCTATTTTCTTGTGAGCAAACTGCTGTGAAATTTATGGCCACTGGCCTTTTGAAGATATTTCAAGATTTCTTTATTCTTACCTGCTACTGTTCTGTATAAATGTTGTCCGTGTTGGAAAGTATCCATATGTATTATTGATAATGTTCCAGGTTCTGTATATGAAAAGCTAGTGTAGATTTATGATCTCTCTGGACTTGGAATGTTAGTTACTGAGGTCCAAGTTTTCTGTTACTCCTCCCTTATTTTATTTTTTTTTTTCTATTCCCTCGTCTTTTAAATTGAGTCAGTCCTTAAAGAAAACAGGCCCCCAATATTGTAAGCACTTTCTTTCCGTTTCCTTTATAACTTTATACTAGTGGCATCACTGTTTGGAAGTCTTGACTGCTTTACCTTTGCCCATATTTTCAGTTTGGCAGCGTGACCTCCACTTTTCTCCTGCAATCTCATAGAAAGCTATACTTAATAATGCATTTTCATCTTCTAAAACACCCTATCCTCCTGTTCACTTTAAATTTATACATCATCTGCTCTCCCCCACCCAATAAACTGTATGATATGCATTTGACTACTGATCCCATCTATCATATGCTTCCCTTAAAATGTTCCCTAGCTGTTTTATTTAAATGTTTTGGGATTGTCCTCCAGTCTCTGCTTTCTGGACTGATGTTTCTAATTGCGTGCCTTCTGTGTTCTCTGTTAATATTACCCTTTTTTCTGATGTATTTCGTCTCCTTGACCTAACTAATCCTTAACCTCTGCTGGATAAAAGTTGAGGGTATTTTGTCAGGTTAATGTTACTTCAAATATACTATTAGTCTCTTGTTAGAAATCTCCTGACTCTTTCACTGTGTGTAACTTCTAGGAATCCCTTTTCTTTACACTTGTCTTACTAAATCTTTTGAGTTACAGACCAACAGATGATAGGCTTCAACATAGAGAAGTGACAAGCTGCTGTACCTTTGGTGGGAAGCTGGCAGTGCTACAGTTATTAATCCCTATTTTTCCCTTCCACTCCCAGTCGTGCCTCTCTTTTGGGTCTACACAGACATCTGTAACTTTTAGTACTTATTGGACCCCTTTAACAGGATTGTTTGGAGTGGATGGAGTTTGTTGTTGTGTATTGTCATTCCTACTTTTTCTATGGTGGTTGTTTTTTCTTTTTAAAGTCCGATTTTTTAAAAAAAAAAAAAATTCACAAAAAAGGTTAATGTAGCTAACAATATTGCTGTGGCCATGGGATTTTGTAGGTTTCTGTATTCATTGTCATACTTTAGTGTAAGCAGTGACAAATGCTGTATACTTTTAAAAGGTAAATGAAGACTGCTTAAGACTAAAATACATAAATACAAAAGCAATTAGATGAAATAAATGAAAATTTAACCTCACTTTACTTTTTAATAACGTCTTTGTTTTTCACAATTGTAGATACCGTCGTTCTCGGCATACGGTATGCAGCAGCCATGTTCCGGATATGCATGCCACCTTCATACTTTTCAAATTTACGTGAAAAAACACAAAATTATGTGAAAATTCACAGAGTTATAGCGCAGGTTGTTCACTGAATGCTAGCAACTGGTGTACTGATGCTCATAGGCAGTCGTGGCTTTGTCTTGAGAGAGGTAAACAAGGGTAGCGTGTGGGTTGTTCACTGAATGGTAGCAACTGGCGTACTGACACTCGTGGGCAGTCGCAGCTTTGTATCGAGAGAGGTAAACAAGGGTAGCGCACGGTGTTCTAGCACGCGAGTCATATTCCAAACAAAGGTCGGTATACCAAGCTAAATTTGTTCGCATTCAAACAGAACGTATACCAAGTTGGACTTATTCCAAAGTGGACGTATACCAAGGTACCACTGTATGTTCTAATCATTTGAACTTGATTCATGTTTTAGGTATTTGAGGTAGTAATAAAGATAGGTGTTCTTACTTTTTTCACATGCAAAATTTCCATATATGTTTGCTTAAATTATATTGTGGACTATAAAATGTCAATGTGGAATGATGTTTGATATATTGTATCACTTTTAGCTATAGGTACTGTTTAAATGAAAATCAAATCTTGATATGTCAACATATTTTATAAAAGTAAAAATATTTAATGGAGTATACTGTAGATTTGGAACGAGGGATAACCAGCTGTTACAAATGTTCATGATACTCTTAGGATACTTTATTAAAGTGAACAGTTTAAATTTAAATTGAATCAACATACTAAATTTAATTGTTGTCAACTTTACTTTATGCAATGTTTCACTTTTCCTGTGCAATATAATATATCATACTGGTGTGTGTGTTTTTTTTTTTTTGCCTCATTTTTATTGCAGGCACCATACATATAAGAAGAAAGATCATAAAAACATTGAGCTGACAGAAGTTGGGCCTAGATTTGAGATGAAGTGTATGTATAATATAATATACTATTTAATACACTGTAGCATAAATGTACATTTAATTTTATGTAGTAGCTGTGCTACCTGACTTCACCCAGCAAAATCCTTAAGAGAATGGGTCTTGGTTATAGTGGCATCAGTTAATTGGATGTATCAGAAGTACTTTTCTGTATATGATTTGTATGTGTGCATTTTTTTTATTAGTAGTAGTAGTAGTATTGGTTCATTGGAGTTCCTTACTCTTATGCTGCATACAATTGCGTAAAACATTGAGTAAAATTGAGTAAAACATTTGTTCTGTGGGTCAATTCCTGCTTTTCCTACTGATTGATTTTAGCTTTTGTTGATAGTCAGTGGAAAACACAGTTTTACAGGGAATGTATTGTGTTGAATTGAAACGGGTAGTTAGTGGGAATAATGTGTAGTTTGGGTATAAATATAATTTCATCCTTGTGAAAATGGTAACTTCAGTCAGATTTGAATGCAACGCTTTGATCTGTAATCTTGCACCATTACAATGGTTTTGGAAGATTTAAATCAAAACCAATATACCCTGAATCATGTTTTACTTTTAACTTTTTACATACAGTATTGAAGTTTACAGGTTGCACATATATGTGGCCCATGGAATGATTTTAATATTATAAGCATTGTACAGAAAAAACAGGTAAAAAAATATGGTAACCTATGTACACTGTTCACCTCGGTTGTGTTCTGCCTAATCGGGAATCCTTTTACTGAGCTGCACAAGCTATTAACTGCACCAGCTTGTGTTTTACCCAGGGTTTGAAGTAAGCTGATATGCTGTACCTGCACTTCATAGTTTCTGCTCTACAAACCAGAGCATAATTGTAAAAGTGATGTTTTTGACTTCCAAGGGGAGACAGCCCAATTCTCTGCTACAGTTCTCTGCATGTATTTCACCTCCAAGGGCCTGTCATTCCCCCAGCCCATTGTTCTAAGTACATGTACAACATATTGTACTAAACTGTTTTGCTACAGTGCCTTACTTTAATGACTTCATCTTTTATTTATCTTTGTAGTTCACCAATGATGAGGCCAACAGGGTCTAGGCATACCTCGTGTGCTTAGATAAATCTAAGCTGACTTGGGCTAAGAATTGTTACATGCAAGACAAGCAATTTCTTGTTTTGTGCAGCATATATCTTGTTTTGCTCTGGGCATTCTCAAGTTAAGGAAGGCCCAGCAGATAAAATAAACACAACAAGCTTTCTCCTTTAAGTGCCACTTGCTGCTCACTGTACAGTGTATGGCATGCCTAACATGGGGAAGAGGTACTGTACAGTTGTTTAAAATGAATTGGAGTTGGGATAAAAACCTAAAAGATTGTGGCCATGATATTGGTGGTGCCAGATGTGATGGTTTCAGCAGCTCATAAATGGATGTTTTACTGATGAAAGCACCATATAAACAAGACACCAGATAAAGCTATAAGTAAAAACATAAATGCTCTAGCAACAGATGTTCGGCAAGGGACATCTATAAGTGCATGACACTTCACAAGAGCTACAGCAGCAGACAACTGCACTTGGTTCCATTTCTGTCAACGAAGAACAAGAAGGTGAAATTTCATTGGTTACATGGTCACTAACTCCAGGAGACTGAAAATTGAAAAATTGTCACCTCATTGAAAAATCAAATAGTATACATTAATGGTGTCTGGGAATGTTTTCTTGATACATTTTATTGAAATTATTAAAAGCAAATAACATTTCATACAAGCAAGTCATATTTTTGCAAAACTAAGTTCAAATCAAATCAACCCCTATCCATGAGAAAGAGAGCTAGGCCAACAGAGTAAAACTTAAATAGTAGGAAAAATAAGTAAATACATACATACATAAGGGAAGATAATCCACTTCCTCAATTTAAATGCTTATTCTAAAATGTTAAGTAAATCCTGCCAGGTTTTAAAAAACTATTAATTTTTATTATGGCCACAATCTACCCATTTGCAAATGGATGCTTTCAAAAAGGTTATGCTCTTTATCATAAAGAATGCATCATCTTAGTTTGGCACCTTAAATGTGGCAGTGTACTCCATTTCTCTGCACAGTCCCCACATCTTGATACAATAAAGTGACTGTGGGATGATAATAGAACATGAGTTTCACTGCATTTGTGTCTAATTGAAAAAGACTCAGGAAATGTTCTGGAAGAAAAAGGGACCCAAACCCTATCTAGGTGTACCTAATAAAGTAGTCACCCAGTAGTCTGGGTATATATTTTTATTTGCTCACATATGCTTGTATCAGGTTCATAAGAGCCTCTCTTGCCGATAGCAAAATTATATAATAAAGCCATCACACATGTGGTTGGCAGGCTGGCTGTTTTATTGTCTTTACTACTTCTACAATTCCAATAGTTCTGATAAGAGGGCTATTGTACAATCTGTTACGGGTTAGTAAAATAAACCTGTCAAGGCAGTATCAAAAAGCACTGTAAAGTGCATGGTGCATAGGACTGTTTTAGCTTAAAAAGACAATGCACAACAAAAATTAGATCATGCGCTTTTTAACAGACATTAATATAATGTGATAAATTTTGACAATAATGAATGTTGGAACACTAAATAGGTTCACAGAATAACAATTACTACTTTTTCTTTCAGTTGCTCCTATTAGGGGTTGCCACAGCAGATCATCTTTTTCCATATCTTCCTGTTTTCTGCATCTTGATTTGTTATACCCATCACCTGCATGTCCTCTCTCACCACATCCATAAACCTTCTCTTAGGCCTTCCTCTTGCCTGGCAGCTGTATGTTTAACATCTTTTTCCCCAATATACCCAGAATCTCTCCTCTACACATGTTCAAACCAAAGTAATCTCGTCTCTCTGATTTTATCTTCCAACCTGAGCTGACCCTCTAATGTACTCGTTTTCTAATCCTGTTTACCCTCGTCACACCCAATGCAAATCTTAGTATCTTTAACTCTGCCACCTCCAGCTCTGTCTCCTACTTTCTGGTCAGTGCCACTGTTTCCATCCCATATAACATAGCTGGTCTCACTAATGTCCTGTGGACCTTTCACTTTTGCTGATACCTATCTCTCACAAATACTCCTGACACTCTTCTCCACCCTGTCTGCGCTCTTTTTTTCTTTTTTTTTTCACTTCTCTTCCATAATCCCCATTACTCTTTATCCCAAGTATTCAAATTCATCCACCTTCGCAAGCTTTACTCCCTACACCCTCACCATTCCACTGACCTCCCTCTCATTCACACACACGTGTATTCTGTCTTCTTCCTACTGACCTTTATTTAATTCCTATGTAGAGCATATCTCCATCTCTCTCTAGGGTCTCCACAACCTGCTCCCTACTCTTGCTACAGATCACAATGTCCTTGGCAAACATCATAGTCCACGGAGACTCCTGTCTAATCTCATCTGTCAACCTGCCCATCACCATTGCAAATAAGAAAGGGCTCAGAACTGATTCCTGATGTAATCCCACTTCCATGTTGAATGCATCTGTCAGTCCTACTGCAGACCTGACCACTGTGTCACTTCCCTCGTACATATCCTGTACAACTCCTGCGTACTTCTCTGCCAGTCCCGACTTTCTCATACAATAAACTACTCCTCTCGGGGCACCCTATCATATGCTTTCTCCAGGTCCACAAAGATGCAATGCAACTCCTTCTGGCTTTCTCTATACTTCTCCATCATCACCCTCAGAGCAAACATTGCATCTGTGGTGCTCTTTCTTGGCATGAAACCATACTGCTGCTCACTAATCATCACCTCCCTTCTTAACCTAGCTTCCACTACTCTTTTTCCCATAACTTCATACTGTGGCTCATTAATTTTATCCCCCTGTAGTTACTGTAGCTCTGCACATCCCCCTTATTCTTAAAAAATCAGTACCAGTACACTTCTCTACTCCTCATGCATCTTCTCGCTTTCCAAGATTCCATTAAACAATCTGGTTAAAAACTCCACTGCCATGTGGAGTTATGTCATCTGGACCAACGGCTTTTCCATTCTTCATCCTCTTCACAGCTGTCCTTGCTTCCTCCTTTATAATCTGTTGCACTTCCTGATTCACTATCTCCACGTCATCCAGTCTTCTCTCCATTCATCAGTCTCTCAAAGTACTCCTTTCCATCTGCTCTACATACCCTCCTCATTTGTATGTTTCCATCTTTATCCTTTTATCACCATAACCTGTTGCACATCTTTCCCAGCTCAGTCCCTCTGTCTAGCCAATAAGTGCAGGACCTTTTCTTCCTCCTTAGTGTCCAGCCTCTTATCATCCACCTTTTCTTTAGCCTTCACCACCTCTCTTTTCACCTTATGCCTTATCTACTCTCATCTACTTTCTGCATCTCTCTGACTAGCCCACTTCTTCTTCGCAATCCTCTTCCTCTGTATACTCGCCTGTACTTCCCCATTCCACTACCAGGTTTCCTTTTCCTTCTTCCTCTGTCCCGATGTCATGCCAAACACCCTTCATGCTGTCTCCCTTACTACTTCTGCTGTAGTTGCCCAGATGTCTGGTAACTCTTCACTGCCACCCAATGCCTGTCTTACCTCCTCCCTAAACTCAACCTTGCAGTCTTCCTTTTTCAGCTTTCACCATTTAATCCTTGACTAGCTGTATTGCTATGGTGAAGAAAGTTTGCGACAGCACCAATAATATGACCCATGCAGTACAGCTTATGGAGCTACTTCATGTCGGCTGCTTTGCACACACTCAATTTGGTATTGCAGGCTGCTCTGAAAACTCTAACCATTGCTTGTTTGATCACAGTATGGCCCTTTAAGAAATTCACAGTGTTTGACCAAATTAATTCAGTTAGCTTCAAGACTGGATGCTGCAATGCATTTATTTCACCATGAAACACTGTTTAAAAATAGTGAGACTTGTTTTTAAGAGTTGCTTCATGCTTACACAAACAAGGGAAGTGTTAGGTATGTGTTTTGCTATTTTTGGTTAATACATTTTTAAGAAATCACAATGACTAAGTATGTTTTCTTTTTTTTAGTGTATATGATAAAACTGGGAACACTGGAAAATGAAAACACAGCAGATGTAGAATGGCGTCTTCATGCCTATACCAACACTGCAAGGAAACGAAAGCACCTCAGTGTGGAATAAAAAAAGTGACTGTAGCTGGAAACTAATCCAATAAATCCAAAAGAACACTGATGTTTTAAAGGGCTTTTCAAATATTGCAGAATCATTTTTATAACTTGAATATTGCTGTGAATTTGCTTTTTTTTGTTTTGGATAAATGTTTTAGCATTTTGGGACCTATAATGTACATTTCCATTTATTTATTATACTGCTTCAGTTACTTTTACTGAATAGAACAACACATTTCAAAACATTTTGTCTTTTTTTCCCTTCCTAACTTTGAGTGAATAAAAAAACCATCATGGTCCCATTGTAAAGAATTTGGTTTTCCAAAAAAGGTATATGGCCGCTTGGTTTTCATAACAATATTATAAAATCTGAGCATTTTTTTTTTAAACGGTGTTGCTTTATATTATTTCTATGTCTGCTAGGCCGAATATTTGAATGGGTGAAGACTCATTTCTATAACATTCTCATTTCTTTCATATAAAGAATGTATTGACTGTCTGGAAAGAATGGTGGATTATCTCAAGGTAACTGCAGAAAACTGGTTAAAATGCCTAATAACATTTTTCAATGTCAATTTAGTTATAGAGCACATGTAAAACAACATAAGTAATGCTGTAGGCAAAGTGGTTTACAGTAAAACACCTCTTAATGTAATTGGGCAAGGAATTCCACAGAAGAGGTCCAGCAGATGCAAAAGCCCTGTACCCCTTAGTTTTACACTTTTTATGAAGGACAACAAGAGACAGCTGACTGGTAGATCTAAGCTCTCTGGATGGCTGGTGTAAAACTCACAATTTGGATAAATACACAGGAGCATACCCATGTATTGATTTAAAAACCAGCAGCAAAATTTTAAAATCAGATTTCAGATCCTGTATTGGCAGTTCACTTAAGTGGCTACAGTGTCCTAAACCGAAAGCTTCTCTACTAAGCGGTGCTATGACACCTAGTAATTTAGAGATGTACATGAGACAAGAGAATTGTAGTGTAGGTTCTGGCAGTATTCTAGGCTGAGAAAATGCTCTGTTGTTAAGTTATTTTTGTTCACCAGTTTTCAAACACAATACAGAAGCAATTTGATGGTATTCTTTGCAGCAGTAGAGTGTCTTGAGAATCTTTTTTTTTTTTTGTAGCATCCTATAAATATGTACTGATCTGCTGTCATAGTAACAGTTTCAATGGGAAAAAAAATGCGATCAGTTCCCCTCCACTAAAGACAAAAAGTATATTACAAAGTCTGATTCTATTGAGCTTGTATTGCTTAGATTACTGTAATTTTTAACAGCATTGTTCCTCAGAATTCTACACACAACACCCCGTAATGACAATGTGAAAAAAGTTTACTTGAGGTTTTTGCAAATGTATTAAAAATAAAAAAATTGAGAAAGCACATGTACATAAGTATTCACAGCCTTTGCCATGAAGCTCAAAATTGAGCTCCGGTGCATCCCGTTTCCCCTGATCATCCTTGAGATGTTTCTGCAGCTTAATTGGAGTACACCGGTGCTAAATTCAGTTGATTGGACATGATTTGGAAAGGCACACACCTGTCTATATAAGGTCCCACAGTTGACAGTTCATGTCAGAGCACAAACCAAGCATGAAGTCAAAGGAATTGTCTGTAGACCTCCGAGACAGGATTGTCTCAAGGCACAAATCTGGGGAAGGTTACAGAAACATTTCTGCTGCTTTGACGGTCCCAATGAGCACAGTGGCCTCCATCATCCGTAAGTGGAAGAAGTTTGAAACCACCAGGACTCTTCCTAGAGCTGGCTGGCCATCTAAACTGAGCAATCTGGGGAGAAGGGCCTTAGTCAGGGAGGTGACCAAGAACCTGATGGTCACTCTGTCAGAGGTCGTCTGTGGAGAGAGGAGAACCTTCCAGAAGGACAACCATCTATGCAGCAATCCGCCACTTCTTAGTAAAAGGCACTTGGCAAGCACGCCTCTTGTTTGCCAAAAGGCACCTGAAGGACTCTCGGACCATGAGAAACAAAATTCTCTGGTCAGATGAGACAAAGATTGAATGCTTTGGTGTGAATGCCAGGCATCACGTTTGGAGGAAACCAGGCACCGCTCATCACCAGGCCAATACCATCCCTACAGTGAAGCATGGTGGTGGCAGCATCATGCTGTGGGGATGTTTTTCAGCGGCAGGAACTGGGAGACTAGTCAGGATAAAGGGAAAGATGACTGCAGCAATGTACAGAGACATCCTGGATGAAAACCTGCACCAGATTGCTCTTGACCTCAGACTGGGGCGACGGTTCATCTTTCAGCAGGACAACGACCCTAAGCACACAGCCAAGATATCAAAAGAGTGGCTTCAGGACAACTCTGTGAATGTCCTTCAGTGGCCCAGCCAGAGCCCAGACTTGAATCCGATTAAACATCTCTGAAGAGATCTTAAAATGGCTGTGCACCGACGCTTCCCATCCAACCTGATGGAGCTTGAGAGGTGCTGCAAAGAAGAATGGGTGAAACTGGCCAAGGATAGGTGTGCCAAGCTTGTGGCATCGTATTCAAAAAGACTTGAGGCTATAATTGCTGCGAAAGGTGCATTGACAAAGTATTGAGCAAAGGCATGTACTTATGTACATGTGATTTCTCAGATTTTTTATTTTTAATAAATTTGCAAAAACCTCAAACTTTTTTCACGTTGTCATTGTGGGGTGTTGTATGTAGAATTCTGAGGGGAAAAAAGTGAATTCCATTTTGGAATAAGGCTGTAACATAACAAAATGTGGAAAACGTGATGCGCTGTAAGTATTTTAGTATTGAAGCTTGTGTTTGATTCTAATAAAATTCACTTTGAAATATTACCACCAGTATGGTGATGGTAAATATCTACAGTATTTGTTTCTTTTGAGTTTTTTGGAAAGAGCTTTTAACTTACTCTTCAGAAGATATTGACAAAGGTGCAGACCTTAGCATCTACTTAGAAATGTATGTATTTTGTTGTAATTTCCTTTTAAAGATTTTTATGATTTAAGTTTTGTCGTTTAGTTGTCATTAAATTTACGCTGATTACATGAAGCCACAAACATCCATACACATAGAAATAAACAGTACAGATTTAAAGTGGTTTATGTTTTTAGGCCTTTAATGATCAGTTTTCTTTATCACAACCAAAATTGTTGGAAAGAGTGCATGGGAAGCGCATGCTACCAATAACCATGCCGTGGCATACAAAAGTTTGGGCACCATTACTTAAAATGTCTGTTACTGTCAATAGTTATGTGAGCAGAAGATGAACAGATCACCAAAAGGCATAAAGTTAAGGATGACACATTTCTTTAATATTTTAATCAAAATTGTTTCCATTATTCACAGGTACAAAATACCAAAAAAAATTAAAAGGGCCTGAAGCAAAAGTTTGGGCACCTGAGGTGGTCAGTACTTAGTAAGACCCCCTTTGGCAAGTATCACAGCTCGTAAACACTTTATGTAGCCAGCTAAGAGTCTTTCATTTCTTACTTGGGGCATTCTCACCCATTGGTCCATGCAAAAGGCTTCTAATTCTGCAAGATTCTTGGGCTGTCTTGCATGCACTACTCTTTTGAGATCTACCCACAGATTTTCAATGATGTTTTGGTCAGGTCATTATCTTGTTGTAGGACCCATTCTCTTTTTAACTTGAACTTTTTTAAAGATGGTGTGATGTTTGCTTCCAGAACTTGCTGGTATTTATTTGAATCCATGTTTCCCTCTACCAATGACATGTTCCTTGTGCTACCTGCTGCAACACAAGCCCAGAGCATGATCGATCCACCCCCATGCTTAATAGTTGGAGACATCTTCTTTTCCTGGAATTCTGTACCCTTTTTTTCCTCCAGACATACCTTTGCACATATTGGCCAGAAAGGTCTATTCTGACTTCGTCTGGTCCACAAAACTTGTTTCCAAAAAGCATCAGGCTTGTTTAGATGTTCACTTGCAAACTTCAGGTGCTGAATTATGTGGCTAAGATGCAAGAAAGGTTTCTTTCAGCTGACTCTATGATGAAGGTCTTATTTGTTCAGGTGTTGCTGCACATTAGAATAGTGCACCACCACTCCAGAGCCTGCTAAATCTTTGTGATGGTCTTTTTGCAGTCAAACGGGGATTTTGCCTTTCTATGACTCCAACGAGCAGTTATTTCAGAAAGTTTTCTTGGTCTTCCAGACCTCAACTTGACCTTCACCATTCCTGTTACCTGGACTTTTTTTAAAAACAGTACAAACTGAGGAAACTACTACCTGAAAATGCTTTGCTATCTTCTTGCAGCCTTCTGTTGCGTTGTGAGCATCAATTCTTTTAATTTTCAAAGTTACAGGCAGCTGCTTAGAGGAGCCCATGATTGCTGCTTGATGGGACAAGGTTTGAAGAGTCACAATTTATACAGCTTTGCAATTTGCATCACCTAGGGCTTCTTGATGATGACTGTGAACAAGGCATAGCCCTAACAAGCTAATGCAGGTCTGAGACTTCAACTATCTTTGGGTGCCCAAACTTTTGCATGGTGCTCCTTTCATGTTTTCTCTGTATAATTATACAAAACAAAAAACAATACACTAATCTTGCATAAAATGCTGAAAAGAAATGTGTCATCTTTAACTTCATGCCTTTTGGTAATCAGTTCATCTTCTGCTCACTTAACTGTTTACAGTAACAGACATTTTCAGCAAGGGCGCCCAACCTTTTGCCTGCCACTATGTGTGTAGAAATATAAATACAATAAGAAGGATGTAGAAAGAGTAATTTATTTACTTTTAGGCTGTTTTTGTGTATAAAGACAGATACGCCGACAAAGAGGATTAATGATTTATTATATGCATATTTCTGCATCACTGGGAGCTCTGAGTACAATATACTAAAATATGACTACAGTCTAAATTTAAATGCTGCTACTGTATGAGCATCTGATTGGTGGATTAGATCATTTCAGAAGATGTGCGGTTCTGTAGTAAATCAGTGTATGGGCCTCCATGCATAAGATGAGAGAAAAAGTAAATCATCGATGAGATGAAAACAAGCCAGGGAGCTTAGATTAGTATAATAAAGATTACATTTCAGTAGCAGTTGTGATGCTGGAGGCGGGTTATAGTAGTGTAACATTTTTAGTAGTGGTCTATTGCTTGGGAAGGCTACTTATCTAATGATAAAGTGCTTACCAGGCGTCTCGTGCAAGTCATAGATGTCTGCTACATTTTTAGCTAAAAAACATTATGAAGACAAGTTACTGAAATTGTAGCAGCATCAAAGGTCAATGTAGGCTGTGCTTTAGTAAATAATCTCATAGTCATTTGCTGTTGCATGTTTTCTCTTCACTTTTCATTCTGTTCAAGTATAATTCCTTAAAATGTAAATCTAATGAGTGAATCCTTCTCTTTCGTAGTCTGAATGGCAAGGAATTGCATTGGTTGTATAATGTTTGCACCTTTCTCAGCGTAGAGGTCCTTCATACACACACACTGACTTTAAGGACTTTTTGCCTGATTTACATCCCACTGTTACATGTCATTCCTCTTATTCGTTCAGAGTTATGTACCCAAGGTAATTTTGATCCATATGTTACATTCATTACACAGATGAGGAATGAGGATGGCATGTTGGGTGGTGTTACTGTACCATCTGAACCCTGCACAGCCCTAGAGAGAGGGATTGGTAGACTACTTCACAGCAGCATACGGCAAGTACCACACATTAACTGACAAATTTAAAACTACTTTTATATCTTTCATTTTCTCATTTTTATTCACACCTTAATCTGATAAAAGCAAGTACTGTATATTGTTCACTTTTTGCCTTGCCTGATTGTAATTAAATATTCAAGCCCATAGTAATAGACGAATGAATAACATTTTACTTGTACTGTGTTCATTTTTTCATTTATTTGTGAAATATGTGCTTATGGTACTGAGGGCAGGTGTGAAAATGAATTCCATCATATTTCTAAAATTCAGCAGGAATGTAATTGACAAATGGATTAGAATTACTGGTTCTTTTGTTCCTAACTGCATCATCATAGTTGAATGAATGAATGAATGAAGGAAGGAGGTTGAAGGCAGCCATTGAATGACACGGAAACATGTACTAGAAAGATGGCTCTATGGAGGAGAAAAGCACAAGCAAAATAAAATAAAATGAAATAGTCTACCCATGCAGTTCTCTATCATAACATGCTGTAATACAACTGAACATATTAACAATTAAGCACTACTTAGTGACTTCTACAGAAAGTGAAATTAAAATGACTGAATTCAAAAAGAACAGGCGACCGCCATTTTACATAGAGCCAGTCGTAGTATTCACTATAAAGTTTCACCCAAGCAATTGATACAAATATCTTTGTCAAGCTTAGTATGAGTGCTACCAAAAATTGCAGTGAAGAGAGACTGCATTATTGAAAAGCCTTTCCCAATGAATTGGGAGCATGAGCTGAAAGTGTGTTGCTGCACCCATCACACAGCGTACCACCTGGATTGGGACCCGAGTGCAGAGGGTGACACCTCAGCAACACACTGGAACAGTGTGAGGGTTTTTATGGTGGCTGGAGTGCCAATCCTGCCACCAACCCCCAAATGCATCTGAAAAAAAAAATGATTAGTGACAAATTAAAAGCAAGCATATGTGTTTGAATGTATTGTAAAACTCTTTAATATTTAAATTCAGACTTTAATGGGTCTTAATGTTAGCACTTTTTTTAGCCGTACTAGCAGTGGTGATGTTATGGCGGTCTCTTGATTGTCCCGTATCCTGAATCTGTAATGCATTGTACGACTAGTGCAGGATCAGTGACCTGGTGGGTAGCTGGCAGACTGTGGCAAATGTGCAAGTTTTTAAGGGTCTCGGGAGGACCCACAACTTTCCATGTACCTAGAAGATTTCTCTTCTGTAATTTTCATTATAACTGCATAATATTTTTTATACTTTAATGTGTTAAAATGGTTTGAACGCAATGCACTAAGTTCCATGTGAAGCTCTGCAAACAGCACAATGTCTAAAATAAAGCCCTTTGTTTCATGTATAGCTGATCAATGGGTAGACTACTGAAAATAAACATGTTGCCTGCATAATATGTTGTTAGGAAGAAATTTGAAAAACTAAACATGACTGGATGTACTTGCATATCTCAGTTGAAACTAAAACAGCACCATCCATTGTTGGCAATGAAATTATACTTTGCTGTGTCCAGGTAACATAGATGCCGTGATAATAAAGGTCAACTTAGGAAAGATAAAGTGAGAAATTGACTTTTTCAGGGTATAATGAGCTGACCAGTTGATGTCATCGTCAAAAGTTGATGGCACAACCTTTAGAAAAAAATGGTTCTCCTGATGGAACAAATGCTTCATACAGTGCCTCCCAGGGACTGATTCAGGGGTCTTGGTAGAGTGTACCTGTTCTCCCCATATCAGAGAGGAATTTTTCTGACGTTTTTTCACGTTCAACTTTATTATTACATGTACGAGTACAATTAAATTCTCTCTTGTATGTTGTTCTACAGATTAGTAACATTAGTACATTACCTTCAACAGGCAAGAAAAGATTAATGCATTTTTCATATTGAATTAAACTATTGTATATAAACCATATATTGTATATGCAAGAACGTTTATCAGTATGAGTGCCTGTTGAGTAAATGAGTGCAAATGCTATGGCCCTGTACCAGTCAAACTCCTCCTGAGCAAAGCCTCAGATTATTGATAGAGAGTTTTAAAACGTAGTTTAATCATATGGTCAGTTGCATTCCCACACCTGTGGTGTGTCCTCAGTCCTTTAAAACAGGCAAAGTCACAGTGCTGTTGGCCATCTGGCCTCATGCCTTTTCTGGATATTGTGCATTACTAACACCTCACACTGAAGGTCCATGACTGTAATATGGCAGTCTGTTCAGATAATAAATAGGATTACATAATCACCCTGATGACTACAGGTACTGTACATGGCCAGGGATGGCAGCATCAGTGGCCCCTGCTTCCACAGCAGGAATCAAGCAAAGAAAAAACAGAATGAGAAAGCATAAGGAACCAAGTAAGTCATGATGCCAGAGCCATAATACCGTTTTTACCATGGAGGACAGGCAGATGAAGTGTCTTGTTCTTTTGTTAAATAGGGAGTTAGAGGAGTTAACTGAACCTGCAACCTTGTAGCTTACAGACATTTGTTATAAATTAAATTGAATGTTTTATAAAATCAAAAATAGGTGCTGTATACAACAGTCATGACGCATCAAAGTGTTAATGACGAATTGGTCAGTGGTGAAATGTCACTGTTTGAGAGTAAGTGTACTAAATGAGATATCAGGTTAACAACCTGCCCTGCTGCAGTTGTTCTTTACTCCTCACATTGTGGTTGCTTCCAGAAGGGACACACTTGGCAACATATTTAAGCAGGGTGTGTTAAATACTTGACACATTGCAGGCCTTCAGCTACTTGTAACAAAAGAAAAATATACATAGTGTAATATGTTGGCTTTCTTCTACCTGTGTCATTGTTAGGTGTCAGTATTTTAAATTCCTTAAATCCTGACGTGCATTAGGCATTGTAGGGAAATCATATCGTATATGCATGAACTTTGTTCATTTTTCAGCGGTCCAGAGGATGGTCTATAGAAATGCAGCTGTTGTTGAGCACACACCTTTGCTGAAATCTTATTTAAGGCAGTAGTCTCAATTTTTTGTCCACCCACTTCCGGACTGACTCATTTTTAGATTATTCCTTTAATCACTGCCTTCAATGGTAAATACAATATTTGTGATGATGAGGTCATATTTGCTGCTTACAGTAGATTACAGTAAGCTTTTAGAGAATCAGTCATATGCTAAGGTTTGTAAACAAAGAAGTACCTGTACAAATATTTTCTGAATCTAATATTTCCATTTCAGGGATGCAGAAGTCCATTACAACAGCGTCAGGAATGCTTTACCTTCATCTTTTACTACATTTAAGTGGGAGTCGATGTGTTTGACCAGCTCTTGTCCATTCGGCTCCGGTCCTACACCCCCTCCATAGTCAGACCCTTTTGCTTCAAATCTTTTTTTTTTTTTTTTTTACTTTATCCGTCCACCTCTGCTTTGGCCTACCCCTCTTTCTCTTCTCCTGTACTTGCATTTTAACACTCTTTTGCCAGCCTATTCATTGCCTTTCCTCATCAAATGTCTTATCAATATCTTTCCTACTTTTGTTCTACCTCTGATTGCCTCATTTCTTATTCAGCCCTCCTTTGTAACTCAGTACATCCATCTCAACATTCTCATTTCTGCCATATCCAACCTCTCCTGCACTCCAGTTACTGGAGACTGAAGACTTACCTTCAACCTACACATTAATTCTTCGATCACACAAGACTCCTGATATCTTCATCCAAATGTTCCAAAGGTTATCTCTGCCTACAGGTCTCCATGTTCAGCTACCACTGATCCTAGTTATTTCAACTTTGACGCTCTTTTCGGTAGCTCTCCATGGAGAATAACTTCTGAATCCTCATTATAATAAAACCTAATCTTCCTTTTTATCTTTAATCTTCTATCTTCCAAGGGCCTTCTCCATTCTTCTAACTTTGTCTCAACATCTTCCTTTCTGGTGCTACACAAGACAAAGTCATCAGCAAAAACATGCACTGTGGGATTGGTCTTTTATCCCAGGAGGCAGCAAAGACCTACTGTAGCTGGAATCTTGTCTGTTACCCTGACACTCCTTACACATATCCTGAACTGTCTTCACATACTTCTCTGCTATTCTTTTCTCCTTCATTCAATTCCAGACCTCTTGACGTCACAGTCTACCGTAAGGCCTTCTCAAAATCAATAAGCACCATATGCAGACCTTTCTGTTTTCCTTGATTCTTCCCTATGAGCTGTCTCAGTGTAAAAGCTACATCAGTTGTTGCTCTGTCTGGCAAAAAAAAAAAACTAAACTGCCCCTCCAGTATGGTGGTCTCCTTCGTTTCTTGCTCCTCCTTTTAAATGATTGTGTTCTTTAACTTCTCTGATATTTTATGTTGCTCCTAGATCAGGATTAGATCCCACAACACATCTACTCCTTCTTCCCCTATTCTAATCTAGACTTCCACTTGTTTTTCATATG